>NW_016157100.1:742178-752078 GCF_001687245.7 Rhagoletis zephyria
TTAAAAAAAAAACGTGCTAAATTTAAAAAAATACGCATATGAAAGAGCACCAACCCAACTCGTTTTAAATTTGAGAATGTACGTTATAAAATATGTCGTTTCGAAGTGCACAGAAGCTTTTTCGGTATACGAAATTAAAATTAAGAAGAAAAAAAGTTAATTTTATGTTCCGTCTGATGGTAATTGAACCCGGACGCTCTTGGTAGCAACCAATTGTATCAAGCGTCTTTGCACACTCAGCTACAGCCATACATGTAAATGTGTTTTCAAATGTTGAGTTTGAATCAACATCACAGCGCGCGATTAGTGCATGATGTCGGTCCATGTATGTACATATGTATGTATGTACATTACACTGAATCACCAAAAAATGTTGCGGTTTTTCCGCCGGGATTACAAAATTCATTATATTTTAAGACGTCCACCAAAATATTTCGGAAAAATTTTAAGATTTAAGTGAGCTGGACCGATTTGAAAGTACCTCCAAAAATGGAGTTTTTTATGAATAAAAATAGTTTCTTAAAGAACTTTTTGAAAAAGTCCCTTCGTATAACAAAACGGATTAAGCTTAAAAAACCTGCATAAAAATATTTAAAAATATTCTCAACGGAATCGTAAGAATGAGATTTTTGATGCGGTTTTTTAACTTTTTTCAAAGATTGATTTACGAAAAACTTGAATAACTGGGCGAAATCTATTCTGATTTAGACTTATAGGATCTCAGTAGAGAGGTATTTTCACCCTGAATTCACAATCTTAATTCAACTTTGAATGTCGTTCGTTCATCCTACTTTTCTCTTTCATCCTTTGAATGAGTTTATTAGCAAAGAAATAAAAAAGCTGAGAAAATACCTTTCCAATGACACCTCTCAAGTCTAAAACGGAAGAGTTTAGGTTCATTATTCAAGTTTTTCTTATACCAATCTTTGAAAAAAGTTAAAAAACAAATCAAAAATCTCATCATTATGATTCTGTTCAAATTTTTTGTAATTTTTTTTTTTTTATTTTTATGCAAATTTTTTAAGCTTAAACCGTTTTGTCATTTGAGGGGATTTTTTCAAAAAAAATCTTTAAGAAACTATTTTTATTCATAAAAAACTCCATTTTTGGAGGTATTTTCAAATCGGTCCAGCTCACTTAAATCTTAATATTTTTCCGAAATATTTTGGTGGACATCTTAAAATATAATAGATTTTATAATTCCAATGGAAAAATAGTACCGATTTTTTTTTGTATGGTGAGTGATGCAGTCTAATGTACATATGTATGTATGTATGTGTTGTCACCGCTTTGCATGCTTTGTATACATATGCTTTCTTAATTACATATGAAAAAGAATCCGTGCAGTGAAAATGCTTCATTTCAATACGGGCGTATTTGATTTGAATATTTCCATTATACGTAGTGTATGTATAATGAAAAAATCCATTTTGTTAAGAATTTTCACTAGATTTAAAAACGAACATTTTTAAACGGTAATCAAATAAAATTGTTTTATTCTTCAGCTTTTTCATGCCACAAATGATTTTACTGTTTAACGAAATAAAATATTCATGTGGGAGCAGCATTGATTTTCACTCAAAATTGATTTTACAATGATTTTTAAACGAAAAATAAAAATATTACAAATTATTGGAAAATGGGCGGAGCCACGCCCACTTGTGTTTACATGTGCATATCCACTAATTTTTCTCAAAATTGGCACAGTTGTTGGCCTTGGTACAACGGCTGAAAAACTAAAAAATCGGACAATAACCACGCCCACATTCCATATCACGGTAATTTAGAGAAATGCGAAGTCGTCGATACATTAAACAAATGGCATGTGGAAACAAACTTAATGGCTTTTATATTTAAGGTAACGACACGGGGTTCTTAATGCCAAAATTTTTCATTAAAAATTTGTAATTTAACGCTCAGTGGCAATACGGCATTAATGCCTATTTTTTAACGTTATGCCACCGGCATTTTTTAATGTCCGACTTTGTTATTAAAATTTTCGTCATTCAATATCCGGCATTATTCTCAATCTTTGATTTCAATCCAATTCATGTCAGTTCTTTTCAACAGCTCCAATTAGTTACGCCTACTAAGCGAAATTTTTGCATGCAATAAGCAGCGCTAAGCTGCCAGTGAACGGGACGGTGTATTCAATTTTTTTTTAATATTATTATTGTGGCTTCTTACAATCACTTGCCACTCAGCCCAGAAAGAGAAATTGTAACAATTTAAGCACCCAAACAACTCAGCGCCTTAGAGCAGGACATGAGAAACATTTAAATATCTACATGAAAGCAAAAAGAAAAAAAAAATGTGAACAAATAATTCACTCTCAACTGGCTCAAACACTGCACTTTTCTTGTCGCTGTTGTCGTTGTTATCCTCGTTCATCGTCATCGTCGACGCGTCAATCAGGCGATGACATGGCAGACCCGCCTTAATGGCTTTGCGAGACATGCAGATAAAAATGGACAGACAACGGAGCAGACCGTGCGCGTTGAGAAAGGAGACAAGCTGTTGAAATAAACAAATTTTAAATAAAGAAAAAATACGAAATAATTTGAATAAGCATGTAGAGACACTTCACTTCGAGAAACTGCATAGTTAGCATGCATAAGCAGCGAAAACGTAAAAAAAAACAACAATATGTACACACACACATAATGCTGGTACCCAGTCATGCACACGAAATGCAATTTTAAGAAAATTTAGGATGTGTCGGACTGGCAAATTTTTAACAACTTACAAAACTAACAAAACAGCAAGCACATCGCACTTCAACGCGCCTTGTAGGCAGTAAACCATCACCCGGCTCGGATCGATTGCTGCATGCTGCAGCTGCAGTGCAATGCAGTATTTTTTTCCAACAATAACAATAACACCTACTAAAGCGTCAACATATTGTTGTTAGCAACGTACGGACAAGATAAAATTGCCCAGATAACTACTAACTGCTGTGTACAATCAAGCAACATGCAACGTGCAGTAAAACATTAAAATCGGCAGTCAACCGTCGAACCGGTGGGTCAAGAGCGCAAAGGAGAAGATAGCCTGACTTACAAGCGCATAGCTGCTGACTTCACTTGGCTTATGGTCGTCTGACGATTGCGCTGACTGCAATGGGTAGTCGCTTGTGAGGAGCGATGGCAACATACCGGGCTCAGCTTTAGCTCAACATACAGTATTGGCCAATACAATATCACCCCCATTTCAAAGTGATATTTGTTTGTCACTTATGTTTATTTATTTTTAGGAATTTTCAATTAAACTATAGTTCATTATCTAACAAAAGCAATATAAACCAAAACTTTAAACTTTGTAGAAAACTACAAAAAAATTCAACCTAAAATTCAAGTTTTTTTCTCAGCAGTGTTAAAATTTTTTTGAGTACACATTTTTATATTCCACTAGATTGCCGCTTCGCTGAGTGCATGAAATTTTTACGTGCTACATTAGGTGTAATTTATTTTAATTAAGTTCAACATACTTAAAATATGCGAAAATCAGGGGACTTAAATTTTTTTAAATATCTTAAAAATATTTTCAAACTAAAACTATCTTAAACCTCTCTTTTATGATGCTTTTTCACACTTATGTATGTACGTGTAGTTTAGAAATGAAGCCATTTAAAAATCATTTCGATTGATACCCCTATTGTAATAATTCATTGAAATGATTGAATATTTTGAATTTTATTTTTCAAACCATTAATTCCTTAAATTCCAGTTAAATTTGAATTTTCAAACATGTGGAGTTCCTTATTATATATATATGTTCCTTAGAAATAAAGCATTTTCAAGGCTCTTTCGATTAAAACCTAGATTGTAATAAATCATTAATTGTATTCGAATTAGGTTTAAAACAGTTGGCAACCCTCTTCAAAATCCTCAGAAAACTACATTATCAAGCTGAACATTTCTAATTTAAACTCGCCTTTTAAAACAGGTGGCAACCCTCTACTACTACCTACTAAAACCCTATTAAATCCCTCTTGTCTGACGTCCGTATTGTGATACATATTCCAATAATCAAATTCCTTTGATTAAGAAGAATTCGATTTTTCAAACAGGTGGCAACCCTCCTACATGTAGTTTAGAACTAAAACCCTTATCAAAAACCTTTCAATTGATACCCATATTGTAGTAATTCATTTAAATTAAATAAATTTAGTTTTTAAATGGGTGGCAACGCTTGTACCCTGAGTAATATTTAAAATGTTCAATCCAAAGGTTTCTTAGCAATCCTTCATTTCACAACCATATATTAATTTTTCAGATAGCTTGCTAATAATTAATTTAAATTTGGCTTTTCGAACAGGTGGCAACATTTTCCAAAATTCTTTCAAACTACAACTTTTTTAAGCCTCTTGTCATCCATTGCTTTAATACAATTTTCAAATAAATAATTTCCTTAATTCAAGTCGAATTAGATTTTTTAAACAGTTGGTAGCCCTCCTGCATGAATATGGATTTGATTTTATATACATATATGTACCCTATACCAAGTTCCTGTACTCTATCAAAAAAATTTTCTGTGGTATGAAAATATCCGTTTTATGGGAGGTACCACGCCCCCTCGTATAATCGAGATAAAATCTACCCTATATTTTAAGTTGGGCTAAACGGCACCAGTGTCTAAAATTTAATGGGAATCGGTTGAGTAGTTAAAGCGTGAAAGTGTAACAAGTAAACAAACTCACTTTCGGAATTATTCTATTAGTAAAGGTTCAATTTTAGTCTAACAATGTGCAAGTTAAAAGTGGCAAAAAAATTATCGTGTATTTTTTAGAATCTTTTTCGCCGAAGGTGTTGCGGGTTTCTTCCATATAAAAATAAATTGTGTTTATTCGTTATATGGAAGCAAATGCGACAAGAAAATTTTAAAAAATCAACGGCAATTTTTAGCCACTTGAAACTTACCATTATCAGATTAAAACTGAATGGGCTATAAAACTGCGTACTCAAAAAAATTCTAGTTCATCAGAGAAAAAAGTTTAAAATTTGGATGGAAATTTGTTGTATTTTTTTTTTAGTCTTTTACAAAGTATAAAACTTGGGTTTATATGGGTTTTGTTAGAGAATGAACTGTAGTTTAATCGAAAATTCTTAAAAATGTATAATTAAATATAAGTGGCAAACAATACCACTTTGAAATAGGGGTGCTATAGATATGGCCAATACTGTATGTATGTACATAAGTCATAAATACCTCGTGCAGATGCTCCTAAAAATTTTGCTCGTCATCATACTTTCATTATTCACGTCTTTATCAGTTTTCCTTACTGAGTAATTTTCTTGTTTTATAGCAATCATCTGACATGGTTCAAGCTCGCTCTCCAGCATCCTCCTGCTTCATCATTATCTGCTATAGCTATTCATTGCCGTGCCTGGTCGATTGTGTTAGCTTCATTCAAACTTCTTCTTGATCCGTTGCCTTAAATTTCTATACATACATACAATAATTTTTTTGCTGCTTCCACGCTCATTGCATCCTCATCTTTGCTTAAACTTCTCACTCTCCTGTAATCGTAGTTGTTTTCACTTGTTGTTAAATCACCAGGTTTTTGTTGTGCTTGAATTTTATTTAAATTACCATCACGCATGTACCATCGTCTCGCAATGAATCCACTTAACTTCAACTTAACACATACGCTTGGTTGGCTACCTGTTAGCACAGCCTTTAATTTTTTTACCTTTATCTCGCTTAGACACACTTCGAATGTGTCTGCTGTTGTATTCCAGGAGTGTGTGTTGGTAATGGTGTGTGATTTTCAATTTTGTTTGGATGTCTCAGCTACGGTTTCTATAACTACCCCGCACCAGTTTAGCCTTTTGAGTGTTTCCTCCCTATTCCGCACCAGTATGAATATTTTCATTTATTTTATTAGATAGCACATAGAATCCGAACTACTATATCCGTACCCATTTGCTTATTAACATACTTAGCCTTACCCCATCTACTCCTAAGCGCTCTCTGATGCTCATTAGTTGTAGCGTGACTATCTATTTGAAATTCCGATAATTAAAAAATAATCTTGGCCTTTACCAGGCAATTGGTAGGAAACTCGATGGTATTCTTAAAAAATTCACGGTAGGGTGGAATATTCCTTGACTGTTATTATAGTTTCTGTGGCCGCCGATTCCATTTTTGATGTAAAAAAAATCAGAAAATAAAATGGCTGAAGGAAATTTCTACATTATTAACATTTCAAAAAAATAAAAATAAAAATAAAAATAAATAAAATAAAGGCGAATAAAAAATGGCGGACTGAAACATCAGATCTAACGTTTTTGTCTCCGAAACTAAATGTGGTGTCAAAAATTGTAATAAGATTAACTGTTAGATGTATACTAAATTATTTTTCTTACTACATTATACACTCAGTTTTTGCCACGAGAAGGCTCCTAATCCGATTTAACATCCCATTTTTATTTTATTTTTTTCCGGATTTTTAATTTTTTATTTATTTTATTATTTTATTTTTTACTTATGTATATTTTTTTTGTTTATAAATACTTTTTGTCAAATATCTTCATAGGTTGTCCTCTATAAGGCTCATGTAGTTTAAACGCATGTGCTGCTGGCAACCAAAGCCCTGTTAGCAATCCTGCAAGAAGGCTGGAGTCTATTCTTCTTATTGAAGTAGAAAAACGGTAAGTTTCTTATCCCCTGAAGTGCACATAATCTTTACAAGTTCAAACACTCTGAGTTATTTTCCAAAACCTCTCCGCCGGCCGGTACATGAGCGGATCTTTAATTGATTCATTTCCTGAAAAGGAATTTGTATATCCATCGCTAGTGAGGCGTCTATGAGAAAGGGCTCTTTGGCTAGCTAGTCAGCTCCTACATTGCCTTCCACACCCTTGTGTGCTGGGGTCCGAAACAGATGGACGGTTTTAGCCGCAGCTATCCTTCTTTAACGACCGCCTGACTATCTATGTAACTGTTTATCTGCCTACTCGGCGGGTTGATTTCATGTCCTTGGTATCTCTTCCGCTTGCTTTATTGCAAAGTTATCAGCTTGATAGATACTGCAACGATCTGATGGCTTCATGATAAGAATGATAAAATCTATAGGCTGGTAAGGCTATATTGACTTCTCAATAAATAGGCCAAGGGAACGCTAGATACTTTTAACACCAATGAATACTTACGAACTTGAGGCTATGTTATATGTCAAGAATAACTTAGGCCTACATACTCCCGACTGGAATCTGGATTTTCTGGTAGAAGAACTAAGTCAGTCGTCTTTGCGTTAACGACTCCTTCCCACTTCCGTATCACAGCCGCTGATTTAGAACTCTGGGTCATTAGAAATTTCCGCTGATGATGACTGAAACTTTGTCCGCATAAACTGTGTCTACTGAATTGCCTTTAGTACATATAGGAGTGCAGCAGCATTGAAGAGTAGCTTATCATCTAAATTCTGCTTGACGTGTACATACGTCGATTAATCGCTCTATAGTTTTGAGTAGAAAGTATGGCGGAAAAATGCCATTTTTACTTGGTGATCCAAATTCGGAGAAGGTATTTAGCGCCTACTACCAGGAATTCGGTCCTTCTGTTTGCACCGCTCCGTGCTGCGGCTCCGAGATTCCTGCTGGAGTGTGCATATCACATACATACATATGTGATTCTTTACTATTCTGGGATTCTCGTCATCAGTTTTCATAAGTACAATGTGTAATGTTACCTTTCGAATAAACTCAATAAACTCAACAATTTTATTGAAAAGAAAGAAAAAGACGAAGTTATAAAAGCCACAAATATTAAAAAAAAATCAAAATTAAATGAAACAAAAAATATATTTTTTATTTTAAAACAATAAATCTAAAAATTTGAAGAAAATTTAATGAAAAAAGAACATTATTTTCAAAGAAAAAATCAGATAAATTAAAGAAAATTAAATTAAAACAGAAACAAATTAAATAAGTTGCTGAAAGTTACATAAAATCGAATAATGTTTTTTATACAAAATCTAAAAAAAAAATTAAATTAAAAAATTAAGTCTAAATAAAACGAAAAGGTAAAGACATTTCTAAAAATTGAGTGAAAATAAAAAATATATTTTACTTTTTAAAACAATATAATTTTAAAATTAAAAGAAAATTATATTAAGAGATAAAAAAATGCTTTCTCAAAAATTATATGGAATTGAAAGCAAATATATTTTTCCGCTTAAAACAATGGAATCTTAAAATAAAATTAAAAAAAATATAAGTTTCTTAAAGATCAAATTACATTTATATACATTTACGAGTATTTTTATTTTTTTAGAGATTCTCAGTAAAAAAAGTGCGGTTCGTCAGGTGTTGAAATTTGAAGCATGCTGTAGCGTGTCATGTAGCTTCCGAGCGTATATTTGGATATTTTCGCGCGACTTTGCTAATATATGTAATTTTCGATTTTCTTAATTTTTCGATTTTCAGTTTTTTTTTGCGTAGCTTCGCGAAAAGAATTTTTCGAACGATGGAAAAATCACAGCAAACATTGGGAGAAAAAGGGAACATTTACACCCAATTTGTAATGTAATTTTTAAGTATATATTTTTTTCTGAGTAGAAAGCAGAAAACAAAAATTAACCGAAATTCCATCACATTTAATGGCCCATATTTTGTATACGTGGTAGACGTTATCCAAGACGTTATATCCAAAATTCCCCATATTTTATATTTAGAGTTTTTAATACAAGATCAAATTTAATGTTTCGCCCACGAGAGTGAAGGGCGTGGCAATCACACCATCTTTACTAAATATCATAATAACCTATTTCTAAGTAAAATTAAAGCACATGTCAAGTTTCAGCGAAATCGGGGCAGATTAACTATTATTTCACACCTGCATCCATATAGTCGAAACACTATACGACGCAAAAAAGTTATATGCAAGTGCTTTCTCTCAAAATAGCTTTTCACCACGGGTTGTGAATGAGATGGCTTTTTTTTGTAAGAAAATTGTTTCAATGAAAATATCTGTATATCTATCAATATGTGCATATATCGAACATGTTCGATAATTACATCATCGAGTATATGATAAACTTGTTTGTTATTATATATATTGAGTTGTATGGTACACCCATACACACAATGATATGGATCTCGATGAATATTTCGATAACATTATTCATTAAATGTTCACCATAGCCATTTGAAGCTAAACAAACTCCTTGTTTTCATTGTACTTAAGTTTACGCCAAGTTCCGCTTCATTTAACTCACAACGACGCTACTCATTATGAAGCTCACCCATTATTTAACTAATCATGAGCTCTCAAATGTTCATACAGCACTTTCGTGCTATATCCCATTCAACTTTTCAACAATTTCAATTAAACACTAATCCTGATACTTCACTTCCACCTATAACTTCGATGAACATAAAGACAACCATTTTTTAAACAAATCCAAGTGCTGCTTGTATAAAAATTTTAAAAATGCAAGAAAATAGCGCAAGCAAATAGTCCATGCAAGCTACTCGAATATCCATAGTTCTAAATACATTTCAAGAAGCCCACTAAACCGTAAATACAACTCAACACAGCGTAAACAAATAAGAAGGCATTAGTCAATAAATCAATGAAAAAACGTTCGTAATCGCACAACATTCATCGAACTGATATCTAGTTTATGCGTAAGGATTGTCGAGTATCACAACTCTTAACTTGCAAAAACAATAAAAAAACATAAATGAAACTTTAGTGTTGGGGTTGTGTGCGCGCCGAACAGCTTGCCTGTTATCCTGTCGAAGAAAACGGCTAAATAAGCAACGAACGCTTCAAACAATAACAAGCTAGAAAAGTGAGCCAACCAGTCAGGCAACCAGCCCAGCCACCCCCGATGGATTGAGGTGAGTGGCGCAGCAATTGCGCTGTAAACGTTTAGAACATTGGCAACTAACG
>NW_016157100.1:752088-752333 GCF_001687245.7 Rhagoletis zephyria
AAAAAAAAAAATAAAAATAATAATAATAGCAATCATCAGCCCAGGCATCAGCACCTGCAATCCCCCCAGAGTACTAGAACGCATTTTCAAGTCAAGTGGCAATAGATGGGCATGAGTGGCATGAAACCAACCAGCTTGTTGCCTACCTAACACGCTCAGATTAAGCTCGCTCCTACCTGGCGCAACTAACTGCCTTCTACCACCCACGCATTCACTTTTTCCAAACACGGCATGGTACATATGTA
>NW_016157100.1:752358-799856 GCF_001687245.7 Rhagoletis zephyria
GACACCTAATAAACACAACGCAAACAGCTGTGACAAAGATGAAACAGCAGAAATGACAAAAAGACAAAAAGAGCAAAATCAATGTGCACAAACAAAAACAATTGTACAACAACAATATATTATATGAAACAAAATACTCGGCACATGCAATTAAGAATATCAAGTTAAATTAATCAAATTTACGGGAAATTTTGATGTTTTACTTTATCTTTAAATTGTGCACCAGAAGTTTATTAACACTTTTTTTAATTTTTTACTTTAATAAGCGTAAACAGCTTTATCAAACACAAAATTTAAACAGATCACAGAAAAACACAGCTTCACAGCTTGACGTTTGCGTTCTATGTACATATCTATGTATGTATGTGTTGTCACCGCTTTGCATGCTTTGTATACATATGCTTTCTTAATTACATATGAAAAAGAATCCGTGCATTGAAAATGCTTCATTTCAATACGGGCGTATTTGATTTGAATATTTCCATTATACGTAGTGTATGTATAATGAAAAAATCCATTTTGTTAAGAATTTTCACTAGATTTAAAAACGAACATTTTTAAACGGTAATCAAATAAAATTGTTTTATTCTTACAACGCGTTTTTTTTCTCAGTGTCCACTCAAAATTGATTTTACAATGATTTTTAAACGAAAAATAAAAATATTACAAATTATTGGAAAATGGGCGGAGCCACGCCCATTGATTTTCCACTCAAAATTGATTTTACAATGATTTTTAAACGAAAAATAAAAATATTACAAATTATTGGAAAATGGGCGGAGCCACGCCCATTGATTTTCCACTCAAAATTGATTTTACAATGATTTTTAAACGAAAAATAAAAATATTACAAATTATTGGAAAATGGGCGGAGCCACGCCCATTGATTTTCCACTCAAAATTGATTTTACAATGATTTTTAAACGAAAAATAAAAATATTACAAATTATTGGAAAATGGGCGGAGCCACGCCCACTTGTGTTTACATGTGCATATCCACTAATTTTTCTCAAAATTGGCACAGTTGTTGGCCTTGGTACAACGGCTGAAAAACTAAAAAATCGGACAATAACCACGCCCACATTCCATATCACGGTAATTTAGAGAAATGCGAAGTCGTCGATACATTAAACAAATGGCATGTGGAAACAAACTTAATGGCTTTTATATTTAAGGTAACGACACGGGGTTCTTAATGCCAAAATTTTTCATTAAAAATTTTGTAATTTAACGCTCAGTGGCAATACGGCATTAATGCCTATTTTTTAACGTTATGCCACCGGCATTTTTTAATGTCCGACTTTGTTATTAAAATTTTCGTCATTCAATATCCGGCATTATTCTCAATCTTTGATTTCAATCCAATTCATGTCAGTTCTTTTCAACAGCTCCAATTAGTTACGCCTACTAAGCGAAATTTTTGCATGCAATAAGCAGCGCTAAGCTGCCAGTGAACGGGACGGTGTATTCAATTTTTTTTTAATATTATTATTGTGGCTTCTTACAATCACTTGCCACTCAGCCCAGAAAGAAAATTGTAACAATTTAAGCACCCAAACAACTCAGCGCCTTAGAGCAGGACATGAGAAACATTTAAATATCTACATGAAAGCAAAAAGAAAAAAAAAATGTGAACAAATAATTCACTCTCAACTGGCTCAAACACTGCACTTTTCTTGTCGCTGTTGTCGTTGTTATCCTCGTTCATCGTCATCGTCGACGCGTCAATCAGGCGATGACATGGCAGACCCGCCTTAATGGCTTTGCGAGACATGCAGATAAAAATGGACAGACAACGGAGCAGACCGTGCGCGTTGAGAAAGGAGACAAGCTGTTGAAATAAACAAATTTTAAATAAAGAAAAAATACGAAATAATTTGAATAAGCATGTAGAGACACTTCACTTCGAGAAACTGCATAGTTAGCATGCATAAGCAGCGAAAACGTAAAAAAAAACAACAATATGTACACACACACATAATGCTGGTACCCAGTCATGCACACGAAATGCAATTTTAAGAAAATTTAGGATGTGTCGGACTGGCAAATTTTTAACAACTTACAAAACTAACAAAACAGCAAGCCATCGCACTTCAACGCGCCTTGTAGGCAGTGAAACCATCACCCGGCTCGGTATATTGCTGCATGCTGCAGCTGCAGTGCAATGCAGTATTTTTTTCCAACAATAACAATAACACCTACTAAAGCGTCAACATATTGTTGTTAGCAACGTACGGACAAGATAAAATTGCCCAGATACTAACTGCTGTGTACAATCAAGCAACATGCAACGTGCAGTAAAACATTAAAATCGGCAGTCAACCGTCGAACCGGTGGGTCAAGAGCGCAAAGGAGAAGATAGCCTGACTTACAAGCGCATAGCTGCTGACTTCACTTGGCTTATGGTCGTCTGACGATTGCGCTGACTGCAATGGGTAGTCGCTTGTGAGGAGCGATGGCAACATACCGGGCTCAGCTTTAGCTCAACATACAGTATTGGCCAATACAATATCACCCCCATTTCAAAGTGATATTTTTTGTCACTTATGTTTATTTATTTTTAGGAATTTTCAATTAAACTATAGTTCATTATCTAACAAAACCAATATAAACCAAAACTTTAAACTTTGTAGAAAACTACAAAAAAATTCAACCTAAAATTCAAGTTTTTTTCTCAGCAGTGTTAAAATTTTTTTGAGTACACATTTTTATATTCCACTAGATTGCCGCTTCGCTGAGTGCATGAAATTTTTACGTGCTACATTAGGTGTAATTTATTTTAATTAAGTTCAACATACTTAAAATATGCGAAAATCAGGAGACTTAAATTTTTTTAAATATCTTAAAAATATTTTCAAACTAAAACTATCTTAAACCTCTCTTTTATGATGCTTTTTCACACTTATGTATGTACGTGTAGTTTAGAAATGAAGCCATTTAAAAATCATTTCGATTGATACCCCTATTGTAATAATTCATTGAAATGATTGAATATTTTGAATTTTATTTTTCAAACCATTAATTCCTTAAATTCCAGTTAAATTTGAATTTTCAAACATGTGGAGTTCCTTTTATATATATATATATGTTCCTTAGAAATAAAGCATTTTCAAGGCTCTTTCGATTAAAACCTAGATTGTAATAAATCATTAATTGTATTCGAACTTAGGTTTAAAACAGGTGGCAACCCTCTTCAAAATCCTCAGAAAACTACATTATCAAGCTGAACATTTCTAATTTAAACTCGCCTTTTAAAACAGGTGGCAACCCTCTACTACTACCTACTAAAACCCTATTAAATCCCTCTTGTCTGACGTCCGTATTGTGATACATATTCCAATAATCAAATTCCTTTGATTTAAGAAGAATTCGATTTTTCAAACAGGTGGCAACCCTCCTACATGTAGTTTAGAACTAAAACCCTTATCAAAAACCTTTCAATTGATACCCATATTGTAGTAATTCATTTAAATTAAATAAATTTAGTTTTTAAATGGGTGGCAACGCTTGTACCCTGAGTAATATTTAAAATGTTCAATCCAAAGGTTTCTTAGCAATCCTTCATTTCACAACCATATATTAATTTTTCAGATAGCTTGCTAATAATTAATTTAAATTTGGCTTTTCGAACAGGTGGCAACATTTTCCAAAATTCTTTCAAACTACAACTTTTTTAAGCCTCTTGTCATCCATTGTTTAATACAATTTTCAAATAAATAATTTCCTTAATTCAAGTCGAATTAGATTTTTTAAACAGTTGGTAGCCCTCCTGCATGAATATGGATTTGATTTTATATACATATATGTACCCTATACCAAGTTCCTGTACTCTATCAAAAAAATTTTCTGTGGTATGAAAATACCGTTTTATGGGAGGTACCACGCCCCCTCGTATAATCGAGATAAAATCTATCCTATATTTTAAGTTGGGCTAAACGGCACCAGTGTACAAAATTTAATGGGAATCGGTTGAGTAGTTAAAGCGTGAAAGTGTAACAAGTAAACAAACTCACTTTCGGAATTATTCTATTAGTAAAGGTTCAATTTTAGTCTAACAATGTGCAAGTTAAAAGTGGCAAAAAAATTATCGTGTATTTTTTAGAATCTTTTTCGCCGAAGGTGTTGCGGGTTTCTTCCATATAAAAATAAATTGTGTTTATTCGTTATATGGAAGCAAATGCGACAAGAAAATTTTAAAAAATCAACGGCAATTTTTAGCCACTTGAAACTTACCATTATCAGATTAAAACTGAATGGGCTATAAAACTGCGTACTCAAAAAAATTCTAGTTCATCAGAGAAAAAAGTTTAAAATTTGGATGGAAATTTGTTGTATTTTTTTTTTAGTCTTTTACAAAGTATAAAACTTGGGTTTATATGGGTTTTGTTAGAGAATGAACTGTAGTTTAATCGAAAATTCTTAAAAATGTATAATTAAATATAAGTGGCAAACAATACCACTTTGAAATAGGGGTGCTATAGATATGGCCAATACTGTATGTATGTACATAAGTGCATAAATACCTCGTGCAGATGCTCCTAAAAATTTTGCTCGTCATCATACTTTCATTATTCACGTGTTTATCAGTTTTCCTTACTGAGTAATTTTCTTGTTTTATAGCAATCATCTGACATGGTTCAAGCTCGCTCTCCAGCATCCTCCTGCTTCATCATTATCTGCTATAGCTATTCATTGCCGTGCCTGGTCGATTGTGTTAGCTTCATTCAAACTTCTTCTTGATCCGTTGCCTTAAATTTCTATACATACATACAATAAATTTTTTTGCTGCTTCCACGCTCATTGCATCCTCATCTTTGCTTAAACTTCTCACTCTCCTGTAATCGTAGTTGTTTTCACTGTTGTTGTTAAATCACCAGGTTTTTGTTGTGCTTGAATTTTATTTAAATTACCATCACGCATGTACCATCGTCTCGCAATGAATCCACTTAACTTCAACTTAACACATACGCTTGGTTGGCTACCTGTTAGCACAGCCTTTAATTTTTTTTACCTTTATCTCGCTTAGACACACTTCGAATGTGTCTGCTGTTGTATTCCAGGAGTGTGTGTTGGTAATGGTGTGTGATTTTCAATTTTGTTTGGATGTCTCAGCTACGGTTTCTATAACTACCCCGCACCAGTTTAGCCTTTTGAGTGTTTCCTCCCTATTCCGCACCAGTATGAATATTTTCATTTATTTTATTAGATAGCACTAGAATCCGAACTACTATATCCGTACCCATTTGCTTATATAAATACTTAGCCTAACTCCATCTACTCCTAAGCGCTCTCTGATGCTCATTAGTTGTAGCGTGACTATCTATTTGAAATTCGATATTAAAAAATAATCTTGGCCTTTACCAGGCAATTGGTAGGAAACTCGATGGTATTCTTAAAAAATTCACGGTAGGGTGGAATATTCCTTGACTGTTATTATAGTTTCTGTGGCCGCCGATTCCATTTTTGATGTAAAAAAAATCAGAAAACAAAATGGCTGAAGGAAATTTCTACATTATTAACATTTCAAAAAAATAAAAATAAAAATAAAAATAAATAAAATAAAGGCGAATAAAAAATGGCGGACTGAAACATCAGATCTAACGTTTTTGTCTCCGAAACTAAATGTGGTGTCAAAAATTGTAATAAGATTAACTGTTAGATGTATACTAAATTATTTTGCTTACTACATTATACACTCAGTTTTTGCCACGAGAAGGCTCCTAATCCGATTTAACATCCCATTTTTTATTTTATTTTTTCCGGATTTTTAATTTTTTATTTATTTTATTATTATTATTTTTTACTTATGTATATTTTTTTTTGTTTATAAATACTTTTTGTTAAATATCTTCATAGGTTGTCCTCTATAAGGCTCATGTAGTTTAAACGCATGTGCTGCTGGCAACCAAAGCCCTGTTAGCAATCCTGCAAGAAGGCTGGAGTCTATTCTTCTTATTGAAGTAGAAAAACGGTAAGTTTCTTATCCCCTGAAGTGCACATAATCTTTACAAGTTCACAACACTCTGAGTTATTTTCCAAAACCTCTCCGCCTGGCGGTACATGAGCGGATCTTGTAATTGATTCATTTCCTGAAAAGGAATTTGTATATCCATCGCTAGTGAGGCGTCTATGAGAAAGGGCTCTTTGGCTAGCTAGTCAGCTCCTACATTGCCTTCCACACCCTTGTGTGCTGGGGTCCGAAACAGATGGACGGTTTTAGCCGCAGCTATCCTTCTTTAACGACCGCCTGACTATCTATGTAACTGTTTATCTGCCTACTCGGCGGGTTGATTTCATGTCCTTGGTATCTCTTCCGCTTGCTTTATTGCAAAGTTATCAGCTTGATAGATACTGCAACGATCTGATGGCTTCATGATAAGAATGATAAAATCTATAGGCTGGTAAGGCTATATTGACTTCTCAATAAATAGGCCAAGGGAACGCTAGATACTTTTAACACCAATGAATACTTACGAACTTGAGGCTATGTTATATGTCAAGGAATAACTTAGGCCTACATACTCCCGACTGGAATCCTGGATTTTCTGAGTAGAAGAACTAAGTCAGTCGTCTTTGCGTTAACGATCCTTCCCACTTCCGTATCACAGCCGCTGATTGCTAGAGAACTCTGGGTCATTAGAAATTTCCGCTCATGATGACTGAAACTTTGTCCGCATAAACTGTGTCTACTGAATTGCCTTTAGTACATATAGGAGTGCAGCGCATTGAAGAGTAGCTTATCATCTAAATTCTGCTTGACGTGTACATACGTCGATTAATCGCTCTATAGTTTTGAGTAGAAAGTATGGCGGAAAAATGCCATTTTTACTTGGTGATCCAAATTCGGAGAAGGTATTTAGCGCCTACTACCAGGAATTCGGTCCTTCTGTTTGCACCGCTCCGTGCTGCGGCTCCGAGATTCCTGCTGGAGTGTGCATATCACATACATACATATGTGATTCTTTACTATTCTGGGATTCTCGTCATCAGTTTTCATAAGTACAATGTGTAATGTTACCTTTCGAATAAACTCAATAAACTCAACAATTTTATTGAAAAGAAAGAAAAAGACGAAGTTATAAAAGCCACAAATATTAAAAAAAAATCAAAATTAAATGAAACAAAAAATATATTTTTTATTTTAAAACAATAAATCTAAAAATTTGAAGAAAATTTAATGAAAAAAGAACATTATTTTCAAAGAAAAAATCAGATAAATTAAAGAAAATTAAATTAAAACAGAAACAAATTAAATAAGTTGCTGAAAGTTACATAAAATCGAATAATGTTTTTTATACAAAATCTAAAAAAAAATTAAATTAAAAAATTAAGTCTAAATAAAACGAAAAGGTAAAGACATTTCTAAAAATTGAGTGAAAATAAAAAATATATTTTACTTTTTAAAACAATATAATTTTAAAATTAAAAGAAAATTATATTAAGAGATAAAAAAATGCTTTCTCAAAAATTATATGGAATTGAAAGCAAATATATTTTTCCGCTTAAAACAATGGAATCTTAAAATAAAATTAAAAAAAATATAAGTTTCTAAAGATCAAATTACATTTATATACATTTACGAGTATTTTTATTTTTTTAGAGATTCTCAGTAAAAAAAGTGCGGTTCGTCAGGTGTTGAAATTTGAAGCATGCTGTAGCGTGTCATGTAGCTTCCGAGCGTATATTTGGATATTTTCGCGCGACTTTGCTAATATATGTAATTTTCGATTTTCTTAATTTTTCGATTTTCAGTTTTTTTTTGCGTAGCTTCGCGAAAAGAATTTTTCGAACGATGGAAAAATCACAGCAAACATTGGGAGAAAAAGGGAATATTTACACCCAATTTGTAATGTAATTTTTAAGTATAATATTTTTTTCTGAGTAGAAAGCAGAAAACAAAAATTAACCGAAATTCCATCACATTTAATGGCCCATATTTTGTATACGTGGTAGACGTTATCCAAGACGTTATATCCAAAATTCCCCATATTTTATATTTAGGGTTTTTAATACAAGATCAAATTTAATGTTTCGCCCACGAGAGTGAAGGGCGTGGCAATCACACCATCTTTACTAAATATCATAATAACCTATTTCTAAGTAAAATTAAAGCACATGTCAAGTTTCAGCGAAATCGGGGCAGATTAACTATTATTTCAACCTGCATCCATATAGTCGAAACACTATACGACGCAAAAAAGTTATATGCAAGTGCTTTCTCTCAAAATAGCTTTTCACCACGGGTTGTGAATGAGATGGCTTTTTTTTGTAAGAAAATTGTTTCAATGAAAATATCTGTATATCTATCAATATGTGCATATATCGAACATGTTCGATAATTACATCATCGAGTATATCGATAAACTTGTTTGTTATTATATATATTGAGTTGTATGGTACACCCATACACACAATGATATGGATCTCGATGAATATTTCGATAACATTATTCATTAAATGTTCACCATAGCCATTTGAAGCTAAACAAACTCCTTGTTTTCATTGTACTTAAGTTTACGCCAAGTTCCGCTTCATTTAACTCACAACGACGCTACTCATTATGAAGCTCACCCATTATTTAACTAATCATGAGCTCTCAAATGTTCATACAGCACTTTCGTGCTATATCCCATTCAACTTTTCAACAATTTCAATTAAACACTAATCCTGATACTTCACTTCCACCTATAACTTCGATGAACATAAAGACAACCATTTTTTAAACAAATCCAAGTGCTGCTTGTATAAAAATTTTAAAAATGCAAGAAAATAGCGCAAGCAAATAGTCCATGCAAGCTACTCGAATATCCATAGTTCTAAATACATTTCAAGAAGCCCACTAAACCGTAAATACAACTCAACACAGCGTAAACAAATAAGAAGGCATTAGTCAACAAATCAATGAAAAAACGTTCGTAATCGCAAAACATTCATCGAACTGATATCTAGTTTATGCGTAAGGATTGTCGAGTATCACAACTCTTAACTTGCAAAAACAATAAAAAAACATAAATGAAACTTTAGTGTTGGGGTTGTGTGCGCGCCGAACAGCTTGCCTGTTATCCTGTCGAAGAAAACGGCTAAATAAGCAACGAACGCTTCAAACAATAACAAGCTAGAAAAGTGAGCCAACCAGTCAGGCAACCAGCCCATCCACCACCGATGGATTGAGGTGAGTGGCGCAGCAATTGCGCTGTAAACGTTTAGAACATTGGCAACTAAAAAAAAAAAAAAAAAAAAATAATAATAATAGCAATCGTCAGCCCAGGCATCAGCACCTGCAATCCCCCCAGAGTACTAGAACGCATTTTCAAGTCAAGTGGCAATAGATGGGCATGAGTGGCATGAAACCAACCAGCTTGTTGCCTGCCTAACACGCTCAGATTAAGCTCGCTCCTACCTGGCGCAACTAACTGCCTTCTACCACCCACGCATTCACTTTTTCCAAACACGGCATGGTACATATGTATGTATGTACATAAGCCACAGTAGTTTTACCTTAAATTACTGTCTAGCGTTGGGCAACCAGCACCATCCATTCATATCCAACTACACGGCGACGATTGCTTGTAGTACTACGAGTACCCGTAATTGCACTACCGTTGGTAACCGTAGGGTTGCGGTAGCTGCTGCTGCCGACCGATACTTACGACAACCCCTGCGCATTCTAGCATCACTCATACGCCACGTTGAGATTTATGACAGCTCATGGAATTTCATTTTCAGCTCAGCTGTGTTTTTATTGCTGGTGTTCCTGCTTTTTTGTTGTTGTTAGTTGGCGTTGGCGTTGGCTCCGTTGTCGTTGACGTTGCCCTCTCCACAACTTGAAGATGCTTAAAACATTGTATGAATTGAGTAGTTTCCTGGCTTGGCTGATGAATGAATGAATGCATGAGAGAGTGAATGAATGAATTAACGAATGAGTACATGAATGAAATAATAACTGGCTGTAGGTACGTACATATGTATGTTTGTTTGTTTCACGTCCGCAACGTCGAATGTAACTATGAGTGAATGACAAAAAAGGGAGAAGGAATAACAGAAAATCATTGGGGCATAGGGTTACTTTAAATTACTACCACACATCATTGCCTAGGGTTGCTTGCTTCGTTGCCTTTATGGGGCGGGAGTCTAACTTTAGAGACATCGTTCACTTCATTTGCTGTGATATAGGGAGGTTGAATTTTTAAACTTTAAAATTTATATAATCTATATGTAACCGGCCAAACCCGGTCTTAGGACAAACTAGTTTTTCCTAGTCCAAACTAAAATTCTACCTTGATCCGATTCATCCGCCCAATGCGGAACCAAGTTGGGTGCAACAATATTGTGGACTGTGTAAATGAAGTTGGACTGATTAGGGTTAATGCCTGGCTGGAGGTCTAATTTAAAATACAGGAAAAAAAATAATTAGACAGTTGCCACCTGTTTGGAAATTGCAGTTTAAGTAAATTGATAAGTTAAAGTAACCATTGCAATATGGGTATCAAAGTAAAGAGGTTTAGGAAAGTTTACTGCCAAAAATATTTTTAAAGATGGTTGCCACCTATTTGTAAAATGGGTCATTCTATGTAAAAGAGGAAACGACATGTACTTAAATATGCCCTAATTATCTCTATTTAATTTCATAAGTAACATATTTTTTTTTAATTACTACATTTCATTAATCTGTTGGAAAATATTAAAAAAAAATATGAATTTGCAATTTTTTGTCTATGGATAAGGTCCTTCATTCTTAACCACGGCGTAAGATTAGATGTGATTTTTAGTCTCACCGTGTGAATTACGATCGGAACGCCCAACAAAAGCGAGAGTTGTGACATCTGACCCACCCTAGGCAATTTGCACATGCGCAAAAGCGATGAACCACAGGTAGTCAGTGGCGCTCCCAGCCCGGTGATATCGTTTCAAGTGTACCCTTTTGCACCAATCATCAGTTCTGCAGTTTTCCGCAATGTCACTGTGCTGTGTAAAAGAGGTCAGAAACTCATTGACAAATTTTTAGCGCACCATTAGTGAGGTGAACGCCCTGATTTCCCTTTCAGAGTAGATGCTTACCTACCTTCTAGACCGCACAACCTTAAGCAGTATAGCAGTATGGTTATTTAACAGCAGCCACTTCCACCTGAAGACTAATACAGCAGTCAAGAAGCCCTAAACTTGACGTTGTTGGTGAGCTTTTCATCTAGCTTTGACTTAACTGTTAGAGATTCACTGATATCTCCCTCCTGGCACCTCGCCTCAGCCAATCATTCCTTAAAGGGAATGTGTGTAGAGAAAAATTTGCGACATTCAATGTCATAGACGCAGTGATCCGTGTAACTCGGAACGAAGAGAGGTTAAAATAAAAACTATCCTCCGACATAGCGACACATTTAAAATTTTTAAACCAAAGATATGAAATATTAGTATCAAATGAAGGGCGATTAAACATTTTCGAGTAGTGTTGCCAACTGTTTATAAAAATATTTTTGTTAAAAATATTAAATTGAATAGGAAAATATAAAATAAGACAACTTGGATAGCAAACGAATAATATTTAAGAGCACCTTTAGCTGTAAGAATTTTTTAAGATAGTTGCCACCTATTTAAAATTTTTAGGTAATTTAAATAGGTATTTAGTTAAGTAATTTTAAAATATTGCTATAAAGGGCGTGAGACTAAGAATGGAGTTGCCACTTTTTAAAAATAAAAAAAAAAATTAAAAAAATATGAAATATATTTTTATGTGTGTATGAACAAAAAAATATCATTTAGAGCATTTTATTTAATTTTTGAACCAAAGGTATGTTATATTAGTATCAAATAAATTGAGATTAAAAACAAGTTTATAATTAAAAGATTCGAGGAGTGTTGTCGACTGTTTATAAAAATAATTTCTATTAAATTAAGGGGGGAAAGGATAAAATAAGATAATTTGGATAGAAAACTAATAATATTTAAGACCACTATGAGGTGAAAGTATTTTTTAAAGAGTTGCCGCCTATTTAAAATTTTTGGGTTATTTAAATAGATATTTAGATAATGCTCTCAACCTCATTCGTCATATTCTAAGTACGCTTATTTATTTAAGTAATTTTAAAATATCTAGGTGTGAGATTAGGAATAGAGTTGCTACTTTTTAAAATAATAAAAAAATATAAAATTTTGGGCCTTATGAATAAAAATAATTGCTTTTTCTTAAAATTTCAAACCTTTTACTCTATTTATTCAAAGAAATTTAAGTAAAAGGTTGAAATTTTAAGAAAAAGCAATTGCATAGTTTTTCTTCACAAGGCCCATTATGAAGTCTAGTTTTATGTGGATATGAACTAAAATATCATTAAAAAATTTTATTTATACATTATTTACACTAAGGTTGCCCCCAGTAAAAAATGCAGTAAATAAAAAAAGTATGTATCGCACGTTAAAGTTGATAATATGGACATCAAACGAACTGGACTTGCTATCATTTAACTTGTGTTTTTAACAGCAAAATGTAGCACTACACACCAGCCATAGACTAGACTAGAAAATACCTGTACCAATTTTATAAAGCCTTGTTATGAATTATTATTTAAATTTTTCGAAGACATTCAATTTAATGACATTTCCCTGACTACATATTTGTTACTTTAGGGCAACTTTAATAATATGTCGCTATTAAAGCATACGCCACAACTTTTGTGTACACTTTTTGCTCTTATTTTGAGCTGCGAATATTTATATTTTTGCTCTGCTCTCATCACATTTCTAATTAAAATTTATTCATGAGCAAAATTAATTATGACCAGGCTAAGTAGCAACGACAAACACAACAACCACAGCGACTGCAAAAAAAAACAACAACAATCACCCTTGCGCATTCGCAGCAGTGTCAGTGGCAACTGCAAGCAAGCCACTAACCTCTGTCTGAAAAAAAAAAAACGGAACCAGAAAATCCAAACATAGGCACCAACAACAACCATAATAGCAACAATAGCCCTACAACTCAAGCTGAGGCTACTCTACGCTATGGTGCCAGCAATGCAACACACCATACCGTTCATTATCATGTCGTACCTGTCTACCCTTTTCCCTTCTCTCTTCCTGCTGTTTCATAGGTCAATCCCCAATATGGTAGTGTATTCACAACACAACCACTGAGCCTCCAATGCAGCGACCCCAATGTGAATGAAAAAATATATATTTATATACGAAAAAACATCTCCACCTGATACTAGCAAAACGTCCTTCACTCGAATGCTCATTGCAGCAGCAACAAATACAACAAGTGCCATTAAAAGTTGCAACAACAGAGCCCCACCATCACCATGGGCACCGCTGCAATAAGCTAGCTGTGGCAGTAACCTGAGCAGCGCTTGGCAAGTGCATTTTGAACAAAAAATGGCAATTTGCTGCCTGCCATCAACAGAAGCACCAGCAACGGCAGCAACGACAACAACGGTAACGAGAGACCCCAAGTATACGTTAACTAAATGCCGAGCCAGTGAGCTGAGCTACCTGTCGTTTAGTTGATAGTTGTGCGCACTTGGTAAGGTGGCTGTGTTGAATTGGTTGGTTGCCTTGCCTGTCCGCTGCTGTGTACATATGTATATGTAGTTGCTAATGTATAGTTGATGGGCTGCCAGAACGCCTCTTGCTTCACTTCCTGCCTTCCATCCATCCCGGTTCACTGCTATTACGTTGACTGGCCTCTGCCAACTCGACATTAACAAGCTAAACTATAAACTATGCTGCTGTGGATAGGCAGGCAGAAGTGCATTTGCTGTTCCTGCTCGCTGCTCACTTAAATACGCAATCAACACGAACAGCGATTCAACAACACTAACTACATCCAATAAAACACGCTGTAAAATTTAACTACTTTAAATGGCTAAGAGGATATTTCCTGCAATAGATTTACACTGCAAATCAGAAATGTTATTAGATTTTTATGGTGAATGATTTTAAAGCCTAGAATGGATTAGAATTAAAGAGTGGAACTTCAATCCTGTTGAGACACCGTGCGAGAGAGATGTTTGTATATTCAGCTCGTAAAGCCTTAAATAATTGGTTTCAGTAAACTTTTCTAGGTCCTTGAATATTTTAATTCTATAGACTAAAAATTATTGCTAATACAAAGTAAACAGTTTTGTATAGAAGTCGATATTGACGGTAGACTTACAGGGTAGTTCTGGCAACCGTCTTTCAACTCAGCACAGTTTTTTTTTCGTAAGACGAATTACACCGGCACACAAAAATAAAACCAGACCCACCTACCGACATGTATTTTAGCCACTGAATCCGAATCTGAGGTCCGTTTAACTCGTAAATCCTCAAAATTTCGAGAAAGATCCGCAATTTCGCAATTTACTCGATTACTCAGATCTGGTTAAAAACACACACCACTTTTTTTCTTATGTGCCACTGTTATCACTTCTGTCAACTTTCCTGGCAGCTCTTTTCTGCCTTTTGCAAGACTAATTAAATTCTGCTAACGAGGAGGTTTTAGCGTTATCCTGTTTATCTATTAGCAATAAGTTGTATAAAAAGTAAAAAAAAAATAATAATAATTTAACTAAGGGTGTGTTCAGAAATGCATCAAGCCAAAGCATCAAACGCATTTATTTCTAAACTATTATTTATAGAAATGTGTTATTTACGCAACTAGGGTCCAATTAGGCATTTAACTGTGGTTGCGCATATTGGACATTTCCATCAATTATAGTTTAGAAATAAATGCATTTGATGCTTTGGCTTGATGCATTTCTGAACACACCCTAAATCTCAAAAGAAAACTGAATAAAAAAATAAACAATTGTAGTTATAAAGGTAAACTGTAAAAAAACAAATATTAAAAAAATAAGTTTCTAAAAATGAAATGAAGTAAAAGAAATATTTTTTTAAACAATAAAATTTAAAAATCAAAAGAATCTTTAATTAAAACTGTTAAAAAACAATAAAAAGATTAAAAATAAATCCAAAGAAATTAAATTGAAGATAAAAGAAATTTAATTTCTAAGAATTAAATGGAATTAAAAAAATATTTTTCTTTTAAAATATGATGAGATTACAAAAAGTCTCCGTGAATACTTAGACGCCGGATGATATTAAATTCCACGACTGAGTGTGCGAAAGTGTAATCGTCATGTAAGCGTTGTATCATGACTGTAACGATTAAGCAACTATTTGTGATTGAACGACCAGTGTGGAGAAAGCCTTAGGCATTACAAAATAAATTTAAATTTTGTCAATTTATTGCTATAAATAAAACTGGTGCATTTTACCATGTTAAATTTGGCAAACCATTATCGGTTATATATACACACATACATATGTACATACATATTTTCCAATTCACCGTTGTAAGAAATTTGGTTTCGGTTTACCCAAACGATCTCCCCCTGAAAAGCCGATTTTTTTTTTTACTAATTAGCCTTCATAGCGTCTTCGTGTCAAATTTGACCTCGGAAAACGCGGGGTCAATACTTTTGATATTTTGTGACTTATTCTATACTATTTTTCTAGTTTTCAATTTTTTCACACACAAGATCTTCGGGTCAAATTTGACGCAATATAAGAAACCTAGTTTATTGTATTGCTGAGTGTAATATTTTGCTCAATAATCATGTTGACGATTTTCCTGTTTTGCTCGACACCAGTTAATTCGTCTCTTTCTCTTTTATTGACCTCTATAAATGCTTTTATATCGGGGGAATCCGCAGACTATTGATTTTTTTTTGTAAACGTGAAATGTTATCGACTTATATTTATTCACTAGTAAAGTAAACTCGAAAGGAATAAAACGCGTATATGAAAAATTTTGAACGTTGAGCCAAATGTCCTAGAGAAAAATTAAGGCTGAGGACATTGAAGCCATAGTAAATGAAGTATCAAGCGAGGCGAAATCTTGTTCTGAAAGCACAGATAAAAGGATAAATATATGCTAAACGGTCTGATAATTCCAGTGAAAGTTACATGTGCTAAAATTGCAACGAAAATGTTTTTCTAAATGTTGACACTTCTAAAAAAAATTTAAAGCGATTTTTTTTGGAAGGCATTTTCGTCATCCTTTGTCAAATTTGGTTTGGAGACAAACCGGTTTCGGCGTTGTGGCATCTTCAGTGTAATTTTTTGTTCCAAAATAAATCATCTTACCACCTTGTCTGCAAAATAAACCAACACCAACAAATTTAAAAGTGTTACCAATAGCACCATTTTCTCTACTTCAGCAATATCGGAAGGATCCAGATAAAAGTACGACTAAGGGAAGTCGATGCACTTATAACCTAATCACTTGTAAACAGTTTATATGTAACCAGAATTGTGAAACGATTATTTTATGTAACTAATGCAACAAATAAATACTAGAATTAATTTAAAATTTGTATTATGTGTTGTTATTATTTTTAATTTATTTCATATATATGCGTATGTTCATATATAGGTATACATATATTCCTTGCGCCAGTATTATGAAATGGACAAAATTTTACATAAATGTTTATAAAAACATAAAGTTTACTCAGTAGCTGCAGTGAAAAATAATATTTAAGGCCCAATAGTACAACTTTAATATGTTAAATCACTTTCGATACCAGTATTTTACTACATGGGTCAAATTTGACCCGAAAAACTTTAACGTCAATAATTTTGAAGATCTTATTAAGGTTAAATGTGTATCTTCTTATATTCAATTATAATGCACATTTATGCAATCGCACCCGCCAGTTAAGCGAAACTTTTAGGGAACTCCCTTAAACACGAAAGGGGAAAACTAGAATTGAATGAGTTACAAAACTGCGCACTCGAAAAATTCTAAAAGATCTGATTAAAAAGTAGAAAATTTGCGTGAAATTTTATTGAATTTCCCAGAGTTTTGCACAAAGTTTAGAAATTTTATTCTGGTTTTTTTGTTGTATGAAATATATTTTTATAAAATATTTGCGCAAAAAATTAACATAAAAATATTGTGAAAGATTCTCTGTGCCCATACTTTTTGCCGTTTATTTACCAACATTCACTTTTTAATGTTTTTTTTTTTAGTTTTATTTTTTCATTCGCTTTATTCGCTTTTTTCCTTTTATTTTTATTTTTTGGTTTGGTCAACATAATAATTATATTTTAGTATTATCTTTGCTATTTTTTTAAATAGTTCTTTAAAAAATCACGGGTTTTCTTTAATTGTTTTATTTAATTTGATTTTACTTTATTTTGTTTTCGTTCGTTTTTTAAGGCTACAATATTTCTATTTTGTTTGAACTTTACTTAAGAATTCAACACATTTGTATTTTCATAATTATTTATTTATTTTGTATTTTATTTTTGATTTAATTTTTTTATATTTATTTTTTAAATCGAATACATTGCTTTACTTTACTTTAATTAATTTAATTTTAATTTTAATTTAATTTCAAGTAAGTTCCGCCGCTGTTAATTTGTTACCATATTTTATTTTATGCTTTTCTTTATTTTTATTATATGTAGGATTTTTTATTTTCTCTTCCTTTCTTCATTTTCTTAAATTTCGTTTTTTGTTTATGTTTTTTTTTTTGTTTTTGAAGCACTTTCATTTACAATATTCATCGGTGAACTCATTTACCTTCGCAAAACATTTTTAATATCCATGCACTATTTGGCTTACACTTTTTCCCCATACACTCATACATATTTCTACCAACTATTGGTTACCCAACGTGTAGCCAAGCCAACCATCATTCATTCCCCTTTCTAACTACCTGCACTCTGCACCAAGTTCATTTCCGCCCATTTTAGCAGTTAAGTGTTTTTATACTTCGCATCCCTCGCGTAAAAATTGTGCCACTTCAAGAATAGTTAAAAAAAAAAACTAATAAAAATTGCGATCACCGCGAACCACATTTTTTACATTACCGCATTCCAGCCTCGACGCGCTGAAAACCCATTATGGCCTGTGGAATGTGATGGCTTGGGCGTTGGGTGATTGCATCTGAATTCAGTGGCTTCTCAACGGCAACCTGCAAGAACCACCACCCACTGCCGTGTTTTGTTTATTGTTGAGCTACCAGTATGTTATTATTTAGTATACATGTGTTTGTATGTGTAAGAAGGACGCAGTTGAGTAATGGCAGCCACTGGGTATTATGCGAAAAAGCCTCCTCCCCCTTAGCACCCACATTTTGCTACTATGGAGCCATTCATTGTCATTTTATACGGTTGTAGCTACGATTTCATTACGGTTGTTTTTTTGTTTCTTGCTTTCGCTCATTCGGTCATCCGAATTATGTCATTCATTGTATCCTTCCATACAGTATTTCAGTTTACGAAGAAGCCTACCATTAAATTTATTCTTTTCTCCACTTATTTTAATTTCCCTCCATCAACTGTCGCTGATATAAATCTATCAGAATTTACTGCTCTCACTGCTCCGGCTGGCACTCGTTGGTCGTTGTGCCCATTAATAATTAAAATATTCGTTGCGTTGCATTTTAATTCGTGTTGTTTTGCTGCATGCAACGCCCGCGACGAGTGGGCTTTCATTGCTGTTGCCATTTTAGTTGCTGATATTTTTTTATTTGTTGATGGCTGCTATTTTGTTGCGCCACTTGTATGTTGGTATCTGTTGTTTTTGTTTTTTTTTTTGTGTGTTGTACTGACGAAGGTTGCAGATGCCTCTCTTTTCCTCAATCCTATATCTGCAGAAATAATAGCAAAATAACAGCAAATGCAAATACATATGTAATTTTTAGCGTCGTTCCTCTGTCTTCAATCCGCATATCTGCCTACACATGCCACCTTAACGTGGCCATTTTAGCCCTTCGGCCATCCTTTGGAGACCGACCTCGTCATCTTATCTTATTATGTATATATCATACATTGATTGTTGGCTGTTATGACACTGCTGCTACAACATTTCTACTCCAACCCCTTATTTTCACCTTCATATTTGCTGCATTGTTCGTGGTTCCTCAGTGGTGGAGCTGAGACGCCTCTTGATGATGGTCTTCAACATTCAGCTTGCATTCGCTGGTTGGTTAATTGACGTGCGTAATACAAGCATTTGTTTCCTGAGTGTACTTATGAATACGTATAAGATAAGTATGTTTTCGCCTCAACTGCAGTGCTCAATGCGTCCTGGGGAAGAGCGACATAAAATGTGGGCAATTTATATTTCGCCAGATAGAATTTTGAATGTACATATGTATGTCTTTAAACCTGATTCCCCAAGATACCTTCAGCCTTCATGAATAAACAGAAAAAGCCTTGATAGCCCAACTCTAATAAAAAATGAGAGACGGCACATATCCCAAGGACGCATTCTTACATAGCTGATTAGAAAACCAATGAGTGATTTTCTATCAACTCGTAACTAATAAATATTTGTACACCTAGGGCCGCGTTCTGAAGTAACCATTAACTTTAAAGCTCACTGTATGTTTAAAGGTTGGATTACAAATAAAACTATGTCTAAAGATAAGCATTTCTATTATCGGTTTTGACGTATGCGTGTTTCTTGGTTGTAAACCAATTTTAAACCGATAACAAAATGCTTTACTTTAAACGCAATCATAAATTTTAAAGTAACCTTTAAATATAAAGTTAGCTTTAAAGTGAAAGGTTACATGAGAAAACTGCCCTTACCCACGCAAACTTGACCACCACTTTAAAAACAAAATGGGGAAGAATTTTGTAAATTAATAAAAAAAAAATATTTTTTGTAAACAGTTCAAACCGTAACAAAAGCTATATCTATAGATAAAAGTTTCAAACTTTGTAACAAATTTAAAAAACTGTATAAAATTATCTACAAAACTTCAGACTTTTTACGAAAATTTGGGGTATGAAGTTTAATAGCCCATTTAATTTTAATATAAAATGTGGAAGTCTGAAGTGGCCTAAATTTTCGGTAATTTTTGAAATTTTATTTTGGCAATGGTCTTGTGTAGTTTTCCATGTAACGTATGCTTTTTACACTGCCGGAACAAAGTATTGGTACAGCAAATTTTTCACAATGTAGGCAAAAATTTGTATTCTAATATTTTTCCGCCAATTTTGTATAAAAATATGGTTCATTTTACAACAAAAAACATAAAAACATAATTCCTAAACTTTGGGCAAAACTCACGAAAATTCAGCAAATTTTCAACCTTTCAGATTTTTTGGTGTTTTTTTTTTTAAGTATGCAGTTTCGCATTCCAGTACAAAAAATGCATGCTCGAAGTTAGTAAAAATCGCCTTAATTTTTGAGATTTTTTTGTTGAAGGTGATTTGCATTTTTTCCACATAAAATATTTTAGAAAAAAAATTTTCGTATGGAAGACTGTGTGAAAAAAATGCCAAAAATCAGCGGCAATTCCTAGCTACTTAAAACTTGTATTTTGTAATGAAATTGATTGGACTACAAATCTGCATACTGAGAAAAATTCAAAAAAATGTGATTAAAAAGACGAAAATTTGCATGTCCGGCAGTGTATATGGAAACAAATTTTCGGTAATAAACCAGAATTTCGAGCTAGAACTTGCACTCTATATACGGAAAAAAAATGCGCAACACCCTCGTCAAAAAAAATAAATAAAATCTCAAAAATCTACGGTAATTTTTAGCTATTTGAAACTTGAACTTTATTGGACTAAAATTGAATAAGCTACAAAACTACATATTTGAATATTTTCTAAATATTCTGATTAAAAAGTTTGAAATTTTGATCACAATTTTTTGAAGTTTGATTAATTTATGTGAAATTTCTGCAAGCTTTGAAGCTTCCGTTTCTGTGGTTTATGTTATAGATGAAATTATATTTTAAATAAAATGTATTGAAAATAAATAAACATAAGTTGCAAACAATATTATTTGAAATTATGGTGCTAAATCTGTGAGCATACATAGGTTTATAGGTTTTTTGGATTGTTACTGAATAAATATACTATAAATATGCGTATGCGTTTTTTTTTTTAACTTGTCGTACCGAACCGAAGCCCCGGTTCAAAGACAAACACCCGCTTTGAAGAACCAATCCAAAGGTACAAAAATGGTTCGAACCGTGAAACCAAACCTACCAAATTTTTCATCCGGTTCACGTCCCTTAAGTTACCGATTACATTTACTGCAAATGTTCATAGTTATTTCATTCACCTGTTTAGCATGTGTAATTCCCAACACGCTTGTGAAATTATTTGTTGAAAATGAAAGTTCGTAGCTTCATCCAGCAAATTTCAATATGTACTTAAATTTTCGAGACATTATAGCGTTTGTAATCTTGTACAGGTGGCTTCTGGATAAAACGTTTAGAGTTAAGTCGGAAGGGTTCAGAGAGCTATTGAGTAAAAAGTAATTTCTTATTAAGAATCCTACATTTTCTCAGTTTGGAAAATTTGCACCAGTTTAATTCATCACCCGCAAATGTTTAGCAAATGAAATATTCAACGATTTCGGAGTCCCAGATATGTGAATACATAGTCTAAAGGCGCTGGCCCAATGCAGGCTAGCTTTGCACGCCTTGCTTACTTTAATTTGCTTTGATTTACTTCAAAAACTCGTTTGGCCAAATGGCGGCTTGGAACGCTGTCAAAGCAACCAGTTGTGTAGTTAAAAAGTCAAGGTCTGTTTCCTTACACTAAGAATAATTTTGCCATAAAATTCCAGAAAATTAAAAAAAAAGAAATACAAAACAATCTTTTCATATATATTTTCAAATGAATGTGAATTAATTTTTGCATTTCAAAGGAATGATAATAATTATACATACATATATAATTATATGTACATTTATTAAAAACAACAAACACAAAACAAAAAAATCGATTTTTCAAGAGACGACTTACCAGTAGTTTGACATTATAAATATCGCCAGCTTTGTGTGAAAAGTTTATAAGCCTACATTTTATGAAGCCTCAAATTTTGATATACTTAGAGAGTAAGAGAAATTAAGGATTAATGTACTTGTTTTATTTTTTCTCGTTTATATTCAATAAAAGATAAATTTTATAAGTCCAAAAGAGGCCCCGAATATGCAATAAGGCCAAAATAATACGAAATTTTTTAACAGAGATCTAATCCTTCTGATTTGTATGGAGTTTTGCTTTGCTTTCAACACGCAAAATGTTGTTTTCAAAGTCCATGTAAAATTTGTGAAAATGGACTTAGCATCTTTTCACTTTAAGCCAGCGACATATTAAATATAAATATGGAAACATAGATTACTTTTTATTAAACTTTGAGTTACTAATATTATACATATATTTTTTTTAAATTACGTAAGAAAATTTTTGTACATAAAAAGATGCAGCAGTTTGTTTGAATTGATTTAGAACGGGAACATATCTTTTTGTCAAAAGGCTACGAAACGCTTTCAAATAAAACATATGCCTATTTGAAACTTTGAGGCGCTTAAAGCAAGTGAAGCATACGTTCATACGTTTTAGTATATTCCAAATAACTTTTGACAGTTCTCAAAGCGAAGCAAGCCAAGCAAGCCTGCACTGGGCCAGCGCCTTAAAAGCAAGTAAAAGTAGAAAAAAAATGTGGCAGCCGTCTGCATATCTATGAATCTGCAAAACATATTTGAAAATAATTCTTTAAAAACTCGCAATTTATTCAAACATGGAAAATGTTACTCATACCGTACATGGCGTATGAGTAACAATCTTTCCTGTTCATTTTTTTCATTTAACCATTCACAACTTTTTTATTTATCCATCGATTTTCTTCGTCAGTTGCTTGATTTTTTTTCGTTAAAGAAATTTACAAAAAACTGATAGTTTTTAATTTTTTCCCCCTGTTAAAATTTGAATTTTTTTCATATAAATGAAAATATTTTGGGAAAATGACCTGATCTAGGGCTGAAAGTTAAATATATGTGCTTCGACGTTTTTTGGGCATTTTCAAAACTTGAAAATTTCCCTACAGTGTTAATAGTATTAGTTATTAAAAATGAATTGAGCACTAGGCAAAACTTCTCAAGATTTTCATAATTTGACTTATTTTTAAATCACAAAATAAAGATATTTGGTTAACGTAAGTAATAATTTTCTTAAAAATTTTACTCTCAGTCTTTTTGTTTATCTTTCGTTTTTATTTTTTTGTGGTTTTTGTTTATCTCTCTTTTTTCCTATTTTTTTTGGTCTTTTAATTTTTTTATATTTATTTTTTACTTATTTTAAAGTTTTTTCTTTTGCATATACATATTTTTTTTTTCATATACGTATTTTTTAATTTAATTATTTTTTATTTATTCCTTTATTTTTTTTATATTTTATATTTTTTTTTTTGTAATTGGTTTATAATTTTTATTTTTTTTACCACGCTGAAGAAGAAGCAGAAGAAAATATTTACGTTGTCGAAATACTAACCACGATTTGAATAAGCTGAATTGAAGATTAGAAACAATAACGTCTGCTGCACCACCGCCCAGCACCTAAATATATAAAAAAAAAATATCATGAACGACGGACGCGCATTGGACCTAGCAGCAGTTCAAGTTGTAAACCAACCAGCAGCCAAGTGGAAGAAATCCAACGCATGAAGAGGAAGAAGAAGAAAAAATCCACTCCATAGGCCTTGAATTAAATTGAAATTCCTACAACAATAAATAAGAGTGCTCATGAGTGCATAGAATACCCAAGCAGACAGGCAGGCGGATGGCGGATGGCAGCTACCGTAGCTGCCTTAAAAACTACCCAGCCAACGAAACGCGCTCAATCTTCCCCAGCTGCCGCTGTTGCGAGCATTGTTCGCGCGCCTAACAATATGCCACATTGTTGGCATCTGTGGATATATGGAACGCATGCTGCAACGTGCAACATCATTAACTATGCAGCAGTCAGCATGTTGCAATATGCATGCGCTCGCTCGCCCAAGGATACTTGCCACAGCAGCGCGCTGCTTCAACTGCCCGCTTTCCTATATATGTACCTGCTTGTCCACGGACCTATGCTACCTTGCTCCTTAGCTGATCTAATTGCAAATGAATGCTTTTTATGGCGAAATTACGCTAGGAAACCAGCTCAAGCAGTGCGCAAGCGAGCAGTAAGCTTAATAATACGATGGGGGAAAAAACTAGCGCAAAAAATACGAAAAAAATTAACAGATTGCTAGGAAAGTCAACAAGGATAAGCTAACCACAATATTTGCAGACAATCGGCCGCACATCTCTCTCCCTCCCCGCTCGCTCGCTCGGCAGCACGCGTGATAAAATTAAGCAAAATATTTGCATGCGTGCAATGACTGCGCTGTGGTTGGATGCATGGATGGATGGATGGATGCGTTGCGTTGCGTTGAGTACCCGCAGGAGCGACCAAGCATACAGCCAGCCAACCAAGTGGGTCTCCAAACCAGCAGCTATTCAGCGTCAGGCACACTTATGCAACCACCCATTTCTCTACGTACAATATAACACAGCCTCCATCTTGACTCAGCTCCCCGTCAAATCTCCTTAATCATACACTTTTTATATTCATTAGAGGGCTGACTGCGAAAGGATTAATTGCTTACACTGGATACGAGTATTTGTTAGCAGCTGCATACGAGGCAGGACGAAGAGGCGCGAATATGAGGAAGGCTGCCTGAAATGTATTTGAATACGCATTGTTTGGCATTAATGCGTCGCTGTTGGTGCGCATTGAATTTACATAAAGACAGCCAACAAGGCGAGAGTGGGTATTATGCAGTGCACTCATACTTACATACATACAAATATGTTTGTATGCAGGTGTAAATGTTAAATGTTATTTTAGAAATGTGCGAAGGACTCAAGCTGCAGGTAGACTGCTAGGCAGTTGATTACAGCTATAGAATAATACTAGCATTAAACCTTGACAGTACAATAGCTGCATCAGAGCATTATTAAAAAAAATATGATGAAGTGATATGAGGAGATTCCACTTGTGTAAATTTGGATTTTGATAGACCCTAGAAAACTAATAACCAACTGACCCAACCAATCGCCAGCGCTAAAATATGCATACCCTGATGTTTTGACGATTTTATTGATTCATAGTTTGCATACTTACATTCAATACAGCAATAACCACAAGAATCATTTTTAATTTCATACAGAACTCTGGGAAATGCAAGCAATTTGCATCGAAATTTTCAATTTTTCAATTCGAAAAAATTTAATATTCAACTTCAATAAATAAGGTGCAAGTTTTAACTTGATTTTTGAAATTTTTTATCGCATTTTCTTCCAAAGGTATATGAAAGAAGCTACGCAATACACTCAGCGAAAAAAATTCTCAAAAATCAAAGGTAATTTTTAGCGACTTGAAACTTGCTTTTTATTATACTCAAATATAATCGGCTAAGAAACTGCATACTCAAAATTTTTCTATGAACTCGAATTAAAAATTTCGATGAAAATTTCTTGCATTTTCCCAAGCTTTCTATGAAACTAAAAAAATTCATTCTTGTAATTTTTGCTGTTGAATGAACTATGTTTTATAAAAATTTTATTTAAAAAAATAAGAAAAATTTGGTATGGAGAATATAAGTATGTAAATAAAATCGTCGAAACGTCGAGGTATGCATATTTTTGACACTGTCTGTATATACCATGGGTTTCTCATAAACGGCTTCACCGATTTTAATGAATCAGGGATATTACAAAATGCATCTTTTCAAGATTAGTATTCTAGGGTTAATATATAAATATTTTCTTTGAGGCTTGCCACGTTTTTTTTTAATTCCAATTTGTATCTTACTAATTTCAACGAGCATTTTTTTGCCAGATTTAAATATTAATATATTAAATAAATATACACAGTACATTGCCACTCAAAATATGTATTCTTCAACCTGGCCTTTTAATAGGGTTGCCAGCTAATTCAAAAATTCAATTTTTGTTTTAAATATTATTTTTTTTATAGAATTCTGTTTGTACTGAGTCGACTAAAATATTTTTATTAATTTACATTATTTTTCCAAATATTTTTTTTTTTTTTGTTTCAGTGAACACTGGGTACCTACTCCTTAGGCTTAAATATTAACGCATTGATAATATTTTTTTTATATAATTTGTATTAGATGTTCGTAATGTTAAATAACAAATTCCATTGACAATATAACATAAAAAAGTATTTTTAACTTAAACCTATCCAATTGATCATTATTTGATACGCAAATCTTGAAAACTTTTTATAAGTATATTTCAAAATGACGATCATATTTATTTCGCCACGTAAAATGCTAATATTTTCACCGTTCTTTCTTTCCAGCACACTTATCGCCCGCAATGTCCACCGCTGCCTCCACCGCCACTTACACATTTTCATCATCGTCTTCCATCTTGCCAATTGCTGCCAGCGCTTCACCATTTATACCCTCCACGCTGCTCTTCACCACATATCATGACATACAAGTCGCAAACATCACACGGCCGACTGGTAGTCCACAGATCGATGTCATCGTCAAAGATCTCACCGAAACGATGGCTATAGATTTCTATTATGCACGCAATTTGATTTGTTGGACCGATTGTGGTCGCGAGCTAATCGAATGTGTTAATCTGAACACATCGGTGCCATTGTTGAAGGCACCCAAACAAACTGTGATATCTGCGGGTCTAGATAAGCCCGAAGGTCTGGCCATAGATTGGTATACGGATAAGCTATATTGGACGGATGGCGAAAAAAATCGCATCGAAGTAGCGACACTTAGTGGCAAATATCAAAAGGTACTCTTCTGGACGGATTTGGATCAGCCACGCGCTATTGCGTTGGTACCGGCGAAACGTCTGATGATTTGGACCGATTGGGGTGAATATCCGAAAATTGAACGTGCCAGCATGGATGGCGATCCATTGTCGCGCATGACTATTGTAAAGGATAATATTTTTTGGCCCAATGGTTTGACGATTGACTTGAAGAATGAGCTCGTCTACTGGGCGGATGGTCATTTGAAATTTATCGATGTTATGAAATTGGATGGCAGCAATCGACGCACAGTTGTTGGTAATTTGGAATATCCCTATAGTGTGACGTACTTCAACAATCGGCTGTTTTGGACCGACTGGTCGAAGGGTGGTTCGCTGAACACTTTTGATTTGAAATCGCATGAGTTGCGCGAGCTAATCGATACACCAGAGGCACCGATTTCTGTGCGCACTTGGGATGCGTCACTGCAGCCGTTCGAAGATAATCCTTGTCTGCACAACAATGGCAACTGTTCACACCTTTGCCTACTGTCTACAAATGCGCAAGGCTATAGCTGTGGCTGTCCGACGGGTGTTAAATTGATTTCGGAGACGAGCTGCGCGAATGGCTCACGGGAAATGCTCTTCATTGTGCAGCGCGGCCAGATTAGCAAGATATCTTTAGACACACCAGATTTTACGATATTTCCATTGCCGCTGGGAAAAGTCAAATATGCAATTGCGATTGACTATGATCCCGTGGAGGAGTACATTTACTGGTCTGATGTGGAGGCGTATACGATAAGACGTGCACATCCTGATGGCACAGCCATACAAGACTTTGTGACATCTGAAGTGCGACATCCAGACGGACTGGCAGTGGATTGGCTAGCGCGTAATCTCTATTGGACTGACACAATAACAGATCGAGTGGAGGTATGCCGCTTAGATGGTTCGGCGCGCAAAGTGTTGATCTACGAAGACCTGGAAGAACCGCGTGCCATTGCACTGGCACCTACGCTTGGTTGGATGTTCTGGAGCGACTGGAATGAAAAAAAACCGAAAGTAGAGCGCTCTTCTTTGGATGGTTCGGAACGTGTGGTACTTGTATCCGAAGATCTTGGTTGGCCGAATGGCATTGCATTGGATATTGAGGCGAAAACAATTTACTGGTGTGATGGTAAAACGGACAAGATTGAGGTGGCCAATATGGATGGTTCGGATAGGCGTGTCGTGATTAGCGATAATCTCAAACACTTATTTGGTCTAAGTTTGCTAGATGACTACCTCTACTGGACAGATTGGCAGCGGCGTGCCATTGATCGCGCGCACAAAATCACCGGCAACAATCGAATAGTCGTCGTTGACCAATATCCCGATTTGATGGGGCTGAAAGTGACGCGCCTTCGTGAGGTGAAGGGCTTTAACGCATGCGCGGTACGCAACGGCGGCTGCTCGCAACTTTGTCTCAATCGGCCAAGTGACTACGTCTGCCGCTGCTCAACAGAGTACGAACTGGCGAGCGATAAGAAAACATGCGTCATACCCGAGGCGTTTCTGCTCTTCTCACGGCAGGAGCATATCGGGCGTATTTCGATTGACAACAACGAGGGCAATCACAACGACGAGAAGATACCTTTCAAAGATGTGCGCGACGCACATGCTTTGGATGTCGATGTGGCGGATAGACGCATCTACTGGAACGATCAGAAGTCGAAATGTATTTATCGCGCCTTTCTGAATGGCTCCTTTGTGCAACGCATTATCGATGCTGGGCTCATCTTTCCGGAAGGCATAGCCGTCGACTGGTTATCGCATAATATTTACTGGACAGATTCGGAAGCGCGCCGCATTGAAGTCGCGCGCTTGGATGGCACCAGTCGTCGTGTGCTGCTGTGGAAAGGCGTGGAGGAACCGCGTTCCCTAGTGCTGGAGCCCAAACGCGGCTATATGTACTGGATTGAGTCGCCATCTGATTCGATAAGACGCGCCGGCATGGACGGCTCCGAACTGCAGACAATAATTTCTGGCGCGAATCATGCAACGGGTCTTACTTTTGATCCTGACACGCGGCGTCTCTACTGGGCAACTCAATCGCGTCCCACAAAAATCGAGTCTGCCGACTGGGATGGCAAAAAGCGGGTGGTGCTGTTCAACACCGATGTCGATGAGCCGTACGCAATGGCGCTCTATCAAGATTACGTCTACTGGAGCGACTGGAACACAGGCGACATTGAACGCGTACACAAGATGACGGGACAAAATCGGACTCTCGTGCACAGTGGCATGACTTACATACGTTCGCTGGTGATATTCTATCAGAATCGTCAGACGGGCAGCAACCCATGTAAAACAAACAATGGCGGGTGCTCACAGTTATGCTTGGCTCAACCGACGCGACGCGGCATGATCTGCGCCTGCCCCACGCACTACACATTGGCTAAGGACGGCGTGTCCTGCCTGTCACCCAAGAACTATGTAATCTATAGTCAGCGCAACAGCTTCGGACGTTTGCTGCCGAACACAAGCGACTGCCCGAATGTGCCGCTGCCGGTGCTGGGCAAGAACATACGCGCGGTGGAATATGATCCAATTTCGCACAACATTTACTGGGTGAGTTCAGAGTGCGCAAAATTGCAAGCAGCCCAAGCTTAAGTGGCGAATTAATTTTTCTTATATTTTTTAGGTGGAAGGACGTAGTCACAGCATCAAACGTTCACCCGCGAATAGCACGTTTGTGAAGGTATTAGTGGGCTCCGGTTCACAGCCTTTCGATATCGCGCTGGATGTGATTGGCCGCCTACTTTTCTGGACCTGTTCACACTCGAACAGCATCAATGTGACGAGGTAGATGGCAGGGCTTAGCATTTTTATTCAATTGAAACATTTCTAAATATTATTTTCTCTCCTTACAGATTCGATGGCGATTCAATAGGCGTCATAGATACCGGCGACTCAGAGAAACCGCGCAACATTGCCGTGCACGCCATGAAGCGTCTGCTATTCTGGACTGACGTGGGTAGCCAACAGGCCATTATACGCGCGCGCATTGATGGTGCTGAGCGCGCAGTGCTCGCATTCAAGCTGGAAGGTGTCACAGCACTTGCAGTGGATCAGCAGAGCGATATGGTATACTATGCGCATGGCAAGCGCATCGATTCTATGGACATAAATGGCAAAAATAAGTAGGCTTAAATTGGCAGTGCCAAATAAAAATTGAAATGCTAAAATGTTCTATTTTTTATTACGCAGAAAAATTCTGGTTTCCGCCCATATTTCGCAAGTCATCTCGCTGTCCGCACTTCAGGGCTTCGTCTATTGGTTGGACGATAAAACTGGCGTGGAGCGCATAAGCGTAAATGGCGATGGTCGTCGACCGGAAATGCAGCGTCTGCCGCAAATAACCGATATTGTCGCCGTCTGGACACCCGAGTCGAAACTCTTCCGCAATCACACCTGTCTGCATAGTCGCACCAAGTGCTCGCACATTTGCATAGCCTCCTCGGAGGGACGCGCGCGTGATAATTGCTCGTGTCCGAAGAACCTCATGTTGCTCGAGGATAGACAGAACTGTGGCGCTCTACCCGCTTGCGGCCCGGATCATTTCACATGTGCGGCGCCGGTTAAAGGCGATGGCTCTAGTAGTGATATGAATAAGGATTGTATACCAGCTTCGTGGCGTTGTGATGGACAGAGCGACTGTCCGGATAAATCTGATGAGGTGGGTTGCCCTTCATGTCGGCCTGATCAATTCAGCTGTCAGTCGGGCGAGTGCATAGATAAGTCGCTGGTGTGTGATGGCACAACTAATTGCGCGAATGGTCACGATGAGGCAGACTGTTGCAAACGGCCGGGGGAATTTCAGTGTCCCATCAATAAGGTAAGTGGCAACGCTGTTAATGAAGTTGAAATGGCTACACTAATCTCTATATCGCTATCAATATCTCCTTACAGCTCTGCATCTCGGCCACACTGCTGTGCGACGGTTGGGACCATTGCGCCGATGGCGCTGACGAGTCAGCGGAAATGTGCTTACAAGCGAATACGCGTCGCATGGCGCCCGCTTCTGATAAGAAAGCCTTCATGATACTAATCTTTGCCACCATTGTCATAATTTTCTCCATTGTCTATCTACTTCAAGTCTGCCGCACACGCATTGGCAAAAGTCGTAACGAGCCCAAAGATGATCAGGCATCTGATCCACTCTCGCCTTCGACACTTTCCAAATCACAGCGCGTCTCAAAAATCGCCTCCGTCGCTGATGCGATGCGCATGTCCACATTGAATTCGCGGAACAGCATCAATTCCTACGATCGCAATCACATCACAGGCGCCTCCAGTTCCACCACAAATGGCAGCAGTATGGGTGCCTATCCCATCAATCCGCCACCTTCGCCAGCGACGCGTTCACGTCGTCCCTATCGTCATTATCGCATCATTAATCAACCACCGCCACCGACACCCTGCTCGACGGATATTTGCGATGAATCCGATTCGAATTACACCAGCAGTAAATCGAATAGCAACAACAGCCATGGTGCTGCCAAGCCGTCCACATCGTCTGCGGTGATCTGCATGCAATATCAATATGACAGTGAGCCATATCCGCCGCCGCCAACGCCGCGCTCACACTACCACAGCGATGTGCGAATAGTGCCGGAGTCGTCATGTCCGCCATCGCCATCGTCGCGCTCGTCGACATATTTTTCACCGCTGCCGCCACCACCCTCGCCGGTGCAGTCACCCAGTCGTGGTTTCACGTAACATTTTGAGATTTATTTGTAAAAAATTGTAATATTAAGGCTATGTTGTGTATGAGTGCGCGCGCATGTGTAGTTGTAATTTTGTGTAATTGAGTTGTGTGTGTTAGTTGTACGAGCGTGTGTTGATGAACTCATTATTTTACTGAAAGTTTCAGCTTTTTAGTTTTACCATGTAACTAATAATTTTAATGCCAATTGCAATGACGTAACGTTCATATCATGAAAAATTGCTTCCATCTACAATACATATTTACCTAGCTTTATTTATTGAAAAGTGCCCTAATGTTTAAGTGTAGAGTTAATTAAAATTATTTTTTTTTTTGTCTTCATAATTGTACATATGTATAATGGGCTAAGTACGCTATATTTCAAACGACTTTAAAAAGCGCGCCTCTACTGACTGCAGTCAGACAGAAAAATTTAAGTATGATCACCCTACAACAAGGGTCATTACCGAATTTTTGTGTCGTGGTATTGCGTTTTAAAATTTTAGAATTCCGAAAAAAAACGTGAATACCTTTGTTGCCTTTATAATATTTTAAGTAGAAATATCTGTAGGATCTCAAATTTAGAGAGAATTTACTTTTAATTTCGATAGTTTTCCCATTTTTGCCGCCGGCTATGCGTATCGTTAAATTTTGTAAGTGTTAAACTTGTTACTACTATTTTGAATATATGATGCTGAATATTAGCATGCAGCAATAGACTGTTTTTTTCTTACATATTACAGAAAAAGATTACTTGGGACCATTTTGCCGGTGGATAGTTAGCCCTTATTCGGGAGTTAAGTATCCTTTTTCAATAAAATATTTAGGCCTCACTATAAATAGAATCAAAATTTTTTAAATCTAAATTATTGAAGTGAAAAAAAGTTTCGGTCAAAAAGTTCATATCGCGGGCTCCAAGTGACCATTTCAAAATTTTACAAGATAAGCAGCAATGTTCAAAAATCAACATACATAAAAAATACTTTCATGTCAGCTTTGAAGATGCCAGTAAACTTTTGATTTATCATTTGAATTTTACTGTAGATGCCTGCTTAATAATATTTTTTAAAAACTTCCTTTTACAAAACATAAATGTCACTCAAGACCTTTTGCATTAATGACGACGATATGTGCAAATTATCGCCCGGATAAATGAATGTCATATGTGAAAAATGAGCCAAATTGAAGTATTGGTATTGAGTAAAATTTTATCGTTGATTTAGTACATTTTTTTGTCACATTTCATCGTATGTCATAAAATATTCCTGCAATATTGTTGCCAAAGGAAACATAGGACAAAATGCTATTAAAGAAAATCATACATAAATTTAAAAATAAGTAATAATAATAATAAAAACAAAATAGTTTAAGAAATTTGTGAACTACTTAAATTCTCTGCGGCCTTTGAGATAATCTATCGTCGGGTTTTTGGGAAATGTCGGGAATGGAATGTCGTCTAATGTAATATAGTACGACATTAATTTATCTGGGCGACAAGCAATTTTGAAATATTTACGCTCACGGCAAAAAGTGTTGGCACAGAGAATTGTTCACAATATATGCAACAATTTTTATTTTTTCCGCAAATTTTTTATTAGCTATCTAAACTTTGTACAAAACTATGAAATATTCAATTTACATGAAAATTTTCAATTTTTTAATCGGATTTTTTAGAATGCTGTGGGTATGCAGTTTTGTAGCCCTTTAAAATTTAGTATAATAAAGTGAAACTTTGAAGTACTTACCGTTGATGTTCGGCAATTTTTTTCACGCTTTTCTTCCATATGTAAAGTTATCTGGCAACCCTTGACGACGAGGCATGTCTGCAAGAGAGAGGCAGCAGGGAGTAAGTCGGTAAACGTCAGCGAGAGAGACTGGTCGTGTGCGGAAGCCACTACGAATATTTGCTTATCAATCAATTAAATAACTTTTTCTATTTTCTAAAACTAAATTACTTAAATAAACCTAATTTTACTGAGTACAACTTAAGCGTTGTGAGTACATGTGTTTTGCTTGTCTCATAAAACGGCCATCCCGACACATACAATACAAATTTTTCGAAAATACTTTATATGGAAAAAATCCGTAACGTAAATCGGTTTACAATGTTGAAAACTTCCATGAAAATTTCCATGAAAATTTATTGAATTTTCCTGAGTTTTGCACAAAGTTTAGAAATTTTATCTTTATGTTTTTTGTTGCTGTAAGAACCATATTTTATAAAAAAACTTGCAGAAAAAATAAAAATGTATGCATAGTGACGGCTAAAAGGAAGGTTGGCAAACTTTTCAAGAACGCCCTACGTCAGAATTTGGATGAAGAACGCCTTATTTCAGGATTTGATTGAAAAGTGCCCTACTAGAATTTGCTTGAGGAACGCCCTATCTCAGAATTTGGCTCAAAAACGCCCTATCTCAACTGAAAATATATTTTGAAAATATATACTTAACAGCACGAATTTCGCTGTGGTGAGTTCGCCGTTCGCCGGTATTTTTTTTTTTTTATAAGTGATGCCTTCATTATAAGCCTTTATAGTAAATCGCTTCTTCCGATTCTGCTGCTCTATCAAGCCTCGACTCTGTTCTAGTTATCATATTCATTACTATTTCCGAATCGTGTTTAATTCAGAGCTTAAGTTCTTGTGTAAGACTTGCATTCGAATTTAGATCAAATCTATCAGGAAGTCAAATTTTCTTCATTGCACCGCAAACTACAGCCAAACCCGAGTTACAAATATATTAGACCGCACCCGAGCCCGAACGTTCGGTCGGACTCTACCAAATGTGCTTATTTGTTTAATTTGACAATGCATGGAGAAATAAATTCACTACAAATTAAAAAAAATAAATATATAAAAAATCCCAAGAAAAAATTAAGTGACCACAAGGTTCATACATTTGCTTTTGCTTTACGAAAAGCTTGTAAATACAAGAATAAAAAACATTTCAAAAATATAGTAAGTGTTAACCTCTGCAATTTGTATGTATGTACATAATGATTGTTAATCACATCTAAAAATGTAAGATTAAATTATTTAATATGATACATTTGCATATGTATGTACATATGTATATAAATGTGTTTACTTTAGGGCGGGTCAATTTGTATGTTGAATTTTTTCAACCATGTGAGTAGGGTATAGTAGTATCTATTCCACAAAAAATTCAAAGAGAATTAGCCGAATAAATTATGGATCTAAAATCAGTTTCGAGATTGCCAAATTGCAAAAAATAGGCAACCAATGCTTGCAACAGAAATATACGTATGCCCGTTCAACGTTGTTAAGGAAAATAAATTATATTCGCAATTTGGGAAATTCGAAATTGATTTTAGACCCATACTCCGATGACTTACCGCATAATCAAACAAAAAAATAAATAAATAATTAAAAAATAAAGACCCCCCTAATGTGCATACATATATAGAACATTCATAGGTACATTAACGTACACATATGTTGTTTTTAGATTATGTAGTTAATGAAAATGTTCTGTGTGTGCATTAGTGGAATTAAATGAGAAAAAAACGCAAGCAAATCAAAAAAGTATCTAACTGTGTAAAAACTGTGCGAAAAATCAGCGGTTTTGTTGAAAGTAGATAAGACTAATTAACATACATACAAATAACTTAATTAAAAGAGCAAGGCTTTGTCAAATTCCATACAACGTATCAATGTAAATATAACTGTAAGATTATAAATAATTGTCCTGTAAGTGATTTCCAAACATAAACAGAATCGCTTCCATTTTTTCAGCCTATATTTATCGTTTTTAAAGCATAATGAACATCTATTTATTGTAATTATTATTTGTTAAAGGTTCTAAAAATAATTTTTATTTTTATTACACTCGATATTTTTTTTTCTTTCTAATATTTTTTTTTATCATTTTACGTATTTATTTTTATTGTTTTTCATTGCTGATTTAATTTTTTATAAACTTTATTTTAGTTTTATTTCTTATCACAACCCACATTTTAATATTATCCTTGCAAATAAATAATTTGTTATTAATGCCAAAAAGTGCCTCACTAATTTTTCTCTACACTCATTTCATCCAATTGTTACATTGCCAAACGAAGGCGCATTAAAAATTGTATGCCCTTGAAATGTTGAATGTTTACTTGTTTTTATGTATTTACAAAAAAAAAATATGTAATTAAAATCAATAACTGTATATCTTTCAATAAGTGTAGGTTAATAAATGTAGTTAATTTTAATACAAATAAAAAAAGAATACAAAAAATATATACTTTAAATACTAAATTAATAAATATTAGAAATTCCAAAAGAAAAATGTAATTAAGAAAAGTGTTTTGAAATGAAACATAAAGAAGAACTAAATCAATATACTATATTGATTAATTATGGCTCTAAAAATGAAAAGTGATTTTCTTTTTAATTTTAGGGCAAAAATGCTTCGTAACCATGTAAACCTCCTAAACTTACTTCATTTTGTATGGTTTACGTGGTTACGAGGCATTTAAGCATTTCTAAGGACACCCATATTATTTTTGGTTACAAACATTTTAAAAATTCTAAATAAAAATCACTGAAAAAATACAAAAGGTTGCTAGTGTACCCGACTTGTTCAACGAAAATTTTTATGTTTATTAATTTTACAAAATGGCCTAACTTAAGGACGAGCACACCTAAAAAAAAGTTAAACATTCTAAAAATAGAATTATTAGCAAAAAAACAACAATACCAATAACCACATGATCAAGTGAATTGCAGCGGAATAGCTGCGCTTGATTGTGTTGGCATAACAAAAATGAAAATAGTGGAAAAAAGCAAACGATAATTTACAAGGCGTACTTAGCACGGTGCATAGGCAACTGGCTGAGTCAGTGGGATCGTCGGTTCGAATCCTACTGAAAGAAGTCTGATGAGGAAATGTGGTGATTTCCGAAATAGCTATCAATCACTTCTACCATTTTTTCAAATTATTGTTGCTTTTCCCCCAATAAATTTTCATTAAAAAAAAGGCCTCGAGCTCAATATAAATTGTTGAATTTTACAAAATTTTTGCATTTTTAGGTAATCGCATGGGGAGTTTTTTAAACTACGTACAAAGTATTGGCACAGCAAATTTTTCACAATATATGCAACAATTTTTATTCTAATATTTTTCCGCCAACTTTGTATAAAAATATGGTTCATTCTTGGTATGTTTTTGTTAAATATTTGGAAATTTTTTTAGTTAAATATTTGCAAAATTTCTTAAGTTAAAATTGTGTTGAAAAATTAAACAAATTTTCATCTTAATTTTGAACTTTTTATTTTTTATTTTTTGATACGTAGAAGTATGTTGTGTAATTCTAGTTGTGAATGGTCTAAGGAAAATGTGTAATGATATTTTTTTACCTTCCTTTTATTAACTCGGGATGTAACTATGTAATATTGATGCGCCTAAAAGATGCAGCGATTTCTATTCTCAAGTTACATACCTGATGATAGTACGAATGGCAATTATAATAGGGAGGTTTTAGTTTTTTAAACTATAATTTTACTATTTATGAAATATGTGCAGGAAATAATGTTACTCATACGCCATGTACATGGCTATACTCGTATGCACATTAGGGTAGTCCAAAACTGTATGTGAAAAAGTAAAGTCCGGATTTTAATGCTCTCACTCACCCCCTAGGAGTGTTCTATATTTAAAAAATATACATCTGCCTCTTTATTTCGAGATCAAAAAATATTTAGAGGTCGCTGAAACTTTTCGATGTATTTTATATGAAAAAAACATGTTTCGTAGAAATAGTATAGAATTCTTGAAAATCTATATTTTTCGATCGAAAAACTTTGTTTCTCTTCAGGAAAATTATAATACCCAATTGTTTATTTTACCATTTTCTTACACTAACGATTTTTTATGGGCCCCCATTGCGTTTAAGGTTTTTCGGCGGACCTATAAAAAATAGTTAATATTAAAAAATTGATATATAAACAACTGGGTATTATTATTGGAAATCTCCTGAAGAGAAACAGAGTTTGCCTTTAGAAAAAAATTGATTTTCAAGAATTCTATACTATTTCTACGACAATTTTTTTTCTATATAAAATACATGGAAAACTTTGAGCGCATTGAGCGACTACTAAATATTTTTTGATTTCAAAATATTAAAAAACAGGGGTATTTGTTTTGATATAAAACAATCCTAGGGGTCAGAGCGTTTAAAATTCCTACTTTATTTATTTTGAACCACCCTAATGACATAAGCGTGCATGGCTGTGAGTAACACTTTCCATGTTAAAGTTAGACTTTTTTCTCATACACAAACTTAAAATGAAAATCTACGACCCAAAATTATGTTTAGGTGTCTCGGCGTTTTTGTGTGCCATTTTAGCGTTCCTACTGTTTAATTTAAAAAATATTCATCGTCAAAAAGTATTTCACCATCTAATTATTTGCTAATTTCCCATTTTGTTACTTTTCAAATGAATATTTTTCCAGTGTCAACTGCCATTATGCTCGTAATTAACACTCAGATCTCAAATTTCACAGGTCTACAATTTGTGGTTGAATAAATGGCGAGTCTCAAAAGAATATTTAAAAATATGTGAAATAAAATATGTATTTAGGTGCTTAATAAGTGTTAATAGATATAACAAACTGCGCACAAAGTCATACACACATATTTATGCATGTACATATGTACTATGTATGTATGTACATTAGACTTGGTCGCGAAAATAAGTTTGCATTTAACCCCTACTTACTTTGAGAGGATTTTAGGGTCATAAAAATGAAAACACTTTGGAAGCGTGAAAATAAATTAACAAACAAAAAAAAATACAGTGACTTGAAACTTCAAGCCAATGATGATGTTGTTGATACGCCATGGCATGCAGACTGGCTAACAGGCTTGCTATGGCGTATGAGTTATCTGTCAACATCAACACTGTAACTTTTCTATTTACTAATAAATAAAAGTGTTATAATTTAATTTTGGCTGAACGAATCAAGAATGACCCTAACACCACGTCTCCATTTCCTACTAAATGTGTCTTAACATCTGTCAAATTCCTGTTTTAACTTTGTCCCGTTTTCTGATGTGGGCAACTTGCTGTCTTAACATATCACTTTTAAAATGGCATCAAGCCAATCAGATCGATCTTTACCCAATGTAGATGGCGCGGTAAAATGAAAACTGAGTTGTCAAACTACGAAATCACAGCTGATGTTAAGTAAGCGATGGTAAGAAATTCAGCAAGACAGATATGGTTTAACAGTAGAAATTTGCGGTATCCACCAACATTTCTGTCTTAACATAGCTCTTTTAACAGAATCTATAGAAGGTGGAGGCATGCGGTTAAACCTCCAAGTGTAATTAGCCGATGAAACAAGAACCCAGTAAACGAAAATTATTACATTAAGCGAAGCAGCTGCATGTACATATGTATGTACCATGGTGGCATTATACCAGGTGAAGTAATTAGACTGAGAAGAAAGATTTTGACACTGCCTTATTTGAAAATTTGACTATAAGGCAGCCGAATGTCAGAAAATAAAGCGAGAAAGTTGTTTTATTACTTCACCTGTTTATTGCGCCATGAATGTACAAAGAATTGCAATTTTTTATGAAAGATAAACAAATAAATCAATTGGAACCAAACATTTTTAACTTGTGAAATGTATGTATAACCATATAACCTACTCGAGAGCAAATTCAAAATCTTCCACAAAAGAAAACTTCCCAAAACAACTCTTACTTTGAAAACATTCTCAGGTACCTGTGCGATATTAGATGGTAAATCCCCCCAAAAATAAAATAAAATGTAACGACTGCCTCTCTCAAATTACTTGCGTTTTCTGTCAAAATTTATACAACTCACATTTACGTATTCATGCAAAAAGTGGGTATCCTCAGTGCTCATCGCCACAAGTCCAGCACTCAGAAGTTCAATGAGCGATCAGCTATTCACGATAAAAAACTTGATTAACACCTAAAGCCGCCACCAAACGGTTAACAAAATTGTCATCACTCCCAATCACTTAACCTCTTCCTAAAATATAAAGCTTTAAGCAGGCGCAAAAAGAGGGGCTGTTTCTAAAGGCCTTAATCCTCAGCATTGAATCATATTCATCAATAGAAACATTCTCATTCTATATTTCAAATCCTTACCTTTCAAGAAGTAAATAAGGTGTCAACCTCAGAATCTTCTTTTTATTTTATACCGCAGTTTTCACCATCGCATATGCGGTACTCACAAAAGCAAAGGTCACGGAATTGAAGATATTTTCGAATATAAATTCGGCTGGTTTCAACTTTAAATTTTTGAGAAGTATTCCCTGGAAAGCGGCCACTCACCACAAGAAAGACGAATGGACATGTGGCCCACTGCCGGGAGATCAGCGTATCGAGCGTATTGAGTGAGAGGGTATAGTCTTCGTCAACGAACTGATTGGCATTTATCAGTGTGCGTTTATAACGGTAAATCCTCCGTCGACCAGGTATTCTAAATCATCGAAAAGGCTCGCGAGAATGGCTTCGGCGCACACCATATATTTATTGATTTCAAAGCCACTTTTGACTGCGCGACAAGAAGTTGTCTTTATGTCGCGATGTCTGTATTTGTTATCCTTGTGTTTACTTGCACTAGGTAGGCAATGGAGAAGTAAAGTCCTCGCTAGTCGTACAAAACCCACACTCTATAAGTAGAGAAAGAATCTGCGGAAGATATACCGGCCTTTGCGTATTGGCGAGTTAGAATGCCGAGGACGACGAAGCGAAAGTATTTGACGCTAACCCAGCTGCTGGTAGCAAAGGAAAGGAAGGCATCGCGATGGGAAGACCAAGCAGTCACTTCGCATAGAAAGCGAACGACTGCCGTGCTTTGTTGGACTGGACTAAAATCACTTAGGCGATTGCGGCGCCAATCAAAAAGAATAAAAAGAGCGTGTGCGTGATCTATGGGAGTGAGTAAAAAGAAGAAGGCTTACTCACTGTTTATTCGGCGTCAAGACTTGCCAGCGAGAACCATGTTTGTTAATTAGTAGTTGTGGCTGCAATCAGACATCCAACCTTAGGAAAGGAACACGGTATTTCAGCATTTAAACAGATCTTAAGTTAACGCAACTAAGTCTCGGGTAAGGCAAGAAAAATAAAAATTGAAGTATCTGTCCAAAATCAAATCTATAAAAGATTCATTGATATACTGATATCCTTTTAAGAACTTGCAAAATCGAACTGAGATTTCGTTACGAAGTTCTGGGCCCCAACGCGTTGTCCACTACTTAGGATCTGAAATGAAATGATCTTACAAGTATTGCGCGATCTTTTTGATTATCACAACTACTGTTTAGTGGGACGTAGCACACAAATGCAATACCCTTGGTGAGAGCATGTTTATATACATACATACATACATGTACATATGGCACATACACATGAACATACTAACAGTAGTATTTGCTTGTGATAAACTTTATTAATGCAAATCGTTGATCCACTTAAATGCCTATTTGTCAGTTCAACCGACTGCTGCCCAGCTGCCTTCGCCGAACAATATACAATTTACTAAGATTTAGGCAAACTGTTGTGAACCGACTAAGATCAAATAGTAAATGGGAAATGCTCATCTTATCGTATTGGATGCTGAGCCACGCGAAAGACGCACGACTGACAATTAATAAAAATAAAATCTTAAATAAGATAGCGACTAAACTTAGTGAGATTGTCATTTGCGTTTGCGGTCGCGTTGATCCACTTAAAAGCGCACTCAACCATTCGTGAACGAATCAGTGCAATAGTAGACAGCTAAGTGTCGAATACAAGGAGCGTTAATTTAAATTGTCTGCGTCGCAAGTGCATTTGGATCACGCGCGTTTAATAGCAAATTTGTTAAGAAGATAGTAGTGCATAAAATACCTTGACAAATCTAATAGACGCCAAGTGAAGCTTCTTCAATACAAAATGTCCGCCGAAGAGGAGCTACTCCAGCTACAACCTGACAACTTGGAAAATGGCATACCGAAGGATATTAAAACAACAGCTGAATCCGAAGCGTGTGCAACCAAGCCTAACGAACAATGGGGCAATGAGATTGAGTTCCTATTCTCCTGCATCTCATTGTCTGTGGGTTTGGGCAACATTTGGCGCTTCCCTTATATTGCATTTCAAAATGGTGGTGGCGCTTTTGTTATTCCATATTTAATTGTTTTGCTCATTATCGGAAGACCTGTGTATTATTTGGAGATCATTTTGGGGCAATTTTCTGGTCGCGGCTGTATTAAAGCTTTCAATATGGTGCCAATTATGAAAGGTGAATTTCCAAAAAAAAAAACATATTCATAGTATTAACTGTAAATATGTATGTTAACGGCCACATTTACAGTGGCTTGTAAACTCACAATTTTTGTACTACAATTTTATAGTTATTTTAGAGATACATATATCGTCGCTTGGCGTACAATACCTCGTATCGTAACCCATAAATTTAATGGTGATAATTATATTAGATGCTCATATTTGGCAAATTCAGTTAGAAAGCTATTCAAAAGTTTTGAAGAGAGTACTTTTTTTTGTTATTTTGTGAAATTTTCTGACTACTTTATAAGTAGTATTGCAGTTGGCGTATACAAGGTATTGGACGATATATGAGTTGACGCTTCACTGTGGAAGCAGTACTTAAAAACCAAAAAAATTTTAAACTCAAGTTCAAATAGAAAAAAAGTTAGCAGATAAAAAGTATGCTGTGAAAAATATTTGGATAGGTACGAAAATGGTAAAATCAAGTTAATTCAGTAGCACAGAGTCCGAATCCTTTTTTTCACTCAAAGACCAAAGTTATGCAGAAAAAAAGTTTAGACAAAAAATAAAAGATTAAAGTCGCAGTTAAAATATATACGAAACCAACATTTTTAAGGAAAATTTTAGACAGAAAAAAAGTTTAAAAATATGAATGAATTTTGCCAGTTTTCGACTAAATAGAGAAACAAAAGAAACTTAACAAAATAGGGATGTGCGATTAATCAATTAATCGAACAAGCTCATTAATCGAAACCTGATTAGAATCTAATTTATTTTATAATTCTGAAAACTGATTAATCATAACCTTTTTGATCGGAAACCTAAATAATTGCCGCTTTTTTATAATAGGAAAAAATTTATACACATACCTATGTACATGTGTATTTTTTTAATGCCAATGAGCAACATAGTAAGATGCTCGTTTGGCATTATATTTTTGTTAATAAGAAAAACATGGTATTATATAAAAAAAAAAATTCATTTGCTTTGAAAGCCAACTCGAAAGATATGAGCAAAGTTACTCAGATTTTAATTAATTTTTTATGAGTAAACATTAATTACTCAGGATCTGATTAATCAGAATGTGATTAATCACTTTTTTTCATTAATTAGGATTATGACCAATAAAAAATTGTTTAATCGATTATTCGCACATCCCTCTTAAAAAATGTTATTTTAAAAATTAAAATATACATTTGAAGAAGTACATAATTTCAGTGTATCACAAAATAAAAGGTAATTTTCCTAACAGTAGGTCCCTGTGCTTTGTGTGACACACTGATCCGTAATCTACGACCCAAAATTAATGGTAATTTCGTTTCTTCCAAAAAATGCTACCCTTCCACTGTGCAAAATGTGTTCGGTGTTACACTCAACCCTGTAAAAGAGCATGTTTTGACCTTTTTGTCCTGGTCTAGCTCACGCATCGTTTTAAACAAACCATCTGCCCTGACAAAGCTTCAAAGCGCAGAGAATGTGTTTTTTTCTTTACAAGAGTGCGACATTTCAAGAATCGAACACAAAATTTTCTCATCGGTTTCCTTTGTTTTAGAATTGAACATGAAAAGAGAAAGGGGTAATCAAAAGGCGATAGAAGAGAAACCACCATGAGTTTACGGGTCTCGGCATTTTTTTGTGTAATTTTAGGGTCCTTAAGTGTTTTTAAACCAAACAAAAAACCGAATTCAATTCTCATGTACATATTTGAGGGTACCGTTAATTTCTTTGTGACCCAGTGATCAAAACTAAACCAAACTAGTATGGTACCAGACTTAAGGTGCCACCCCTCTGCTAAAAAATGAAAAAATTATCGAAAGCTGTTCATGTGGTCCAAAGTCATCAGGTCAGATAAATAAAAAAAAATTCCGACGAATTGATAACGTCATCTTTCTGAAATCGGTTAGAAAGAATAAAAAAAAGTTTTAAAAATTAAGAATCAAAATTTAAAAATTTAAATTCGTTCATGTGTTTTTTGCAAGTTCTTCGATTAAGCTAAGAAAAAGTTTGAATTTTTTAAGAAAGAGTTTCTTTTTTCGGATATACTGCTTTGATTCCTTATGAAAATAATGCATGGTGATATAATGGTGCCACATTGTAACAAATTTTAACAATCGTACTGGACGTTATATAAATTTTCGAAAAAATTTCACATCTTTAGCGGTATTCATTTTTTAATTAGAACTCTTAATTAAAAGTTTGTAAGAAAACTCTGCAGAAATTTAATACTCTCCCGTGAAAATTAGTCCGGCGATTGCAGATGGAAAGTAAAGTAATCTATTTTACAATGATTTGAATGTATATATAAAACTTATCGATAAAAGAAATAAACGGTTGAAAATGAGTTTTTTTCCAAAAATTGATTTGCATATGGTTCATCGCACGCCAAAACGCATGCGGCTCTGCCCGAAAAATGGTGCAGACCTATCGTTATTTTTAAGAGGTGAAAATTTAGGTTTTTTATGTAGAATCGAAAGCTATGTGGCGCTTATAAAAAAAAATTCATAACTAAAGGACACTAAATATGTTTCTGGGCTCGCTGATCCCGAATCTAAAGTCAGATTGAACAAATTTAAAATGGCGAATCCATATTGGATCAACGATTTTATCATGAAAAATTAAAATCGATCGTTCGAACATGGCGTATCAGTAACATATTTATCTCGTTTGAGTAACTCATTCGCCATTTTTAATTTTTAAAATGTGGTTTTAGAGACGTAATCAACAATTTTAAAAACCCGCGATTGTAAAGCGAATCTATTCGATTTTAACTCCGCCTCAGTGGGTTCGCCATTTTGAATTTTTCCGAGCTAACTTCAGATTCGTAATCAAAGATCTAAAAAAAATATCAGAGAAAAACGACTCAAGCGAATCGGATAGGTTTTAATTTTTTTTGTCGCCATGTGGGATTTGCCATTTTGAATTTTTTAATCGGACCCCAAATTCCCCATCACCAATCCCAAGAACTTACAAAACCGCTGTTACTTTTATCTCTTAGTGTTGGGTACCCCAGAGGCACAAAAGTTATAATCAGGGAACGGATTTTATGGAAATTGCCTTTTTTTTCTGCTAAAGAGATAGAGTATATTCGATTAAGAATGTCGACGATTTAGCTTTCCCTGATTCCATATATACACATTTGATGTTGCCTTTTTTAAGATATTTGCCTTTTTTTGCCTTTTCTACCTTTAAAAAAGTGATTATAGCATTTACAATTTTTTTAAGATTAAAAAATATACACACACAGTATACAGTAATCCAGATAGACAAAACAAAAAAAATACCCTGCAAACCAAAGTTCCCGAAATCTTAAGGAAATCGTTAGGAGTATCTCATTTCTGTAACGATTTTTTTACGAATTTTTAAAGAAAATTATATGAAGTGGTTGACACGAACTCGTAAAGAAATTTCTGTGCGAAAAATAAAGAAAATTCTGAAAAAATTCTGAAATATATTCTTCACATAGGAGAATTATTTTCATTGCTTCACAGATCTTCTTCCGAAATTTCGTAAAAGAATGGAAGTGTGCGTAATTTATTTCATTTTAGAAAATTCGGCAAAAAATCGAATTAAATCTTATCGAATTCTTTAAAATTTCTTTACAATGCAGAATACTCTGAAAAAATGGTTTGCAGGGTACCCTGCAAACCAAAGTTCCCGAAATCTTAACGATCTCTTTAGGAGAATCTGATTTCTGTAACGATTTTTTTCCGAATCTTCAAAGAAAATTATATGAAGTGGTTGACACGAACTCGTAAAGAAATTTCTGTACGAAAAATAAAGAAAATGAAACTACCTTCTTTTTTGTATCATGGAAGGTAGTTTCACTCATGATACAAAAAAGAAGGTAGTTTCATTTAATGACATTCGTTGTTGTTGCTAACCATTTGACTTTTAATAAAATTATGGCATTTCATCGAATTCATGCTACCTGATTACTGGAAAAAATATATTTTTTTAAGCAGAGATTTTATCAGTACATTCAATATGATGAACTAGAAAATCATGCCGGCTAAATGATTTCGCAAATGGGGTTGACGACTAGGTTTCAGAACGCATGAAGAATGTGTAACTGCAAAACCGCGTAACTGACATTTTTCTCCAAAAATTGGATTTGCTCACACAAGCTCTTGGCTCAACCCTTATCCATTCGTCCTGAAATGCGATTTCTTTGTAAAAAAGAGAACCATTTTGAAATGTGAGTGTTTTATTCTCTTCTAAATAATTTATGCAACCTCACATACGCAGTTGTGCATTTTGTTGATACACGGTTTTGTACTTTAAACGACGATCTGTTAGCTGTTTATCGGAGAGCGGTCTGTTCAAGCCTTCTTCAGGTGTTTTGCATAAATTAATTTGTGAAATTTAATGATGCTAAAAGCCTATTTTTTTGCAAAATCTGATGAGAAATTTAAAAGCAAATTTGAACCTAAATATAAAAAGGTTTCATTTGGGAAGAACATTCTTTAGAATTTGATTTTTAAATCGCAAGATGGCATTAATAAAAAAAACAGAAAAATGCGCCCGTGGTTTTTATTACAAAATGAAGAGAACCATTACGATGAAGTCTCCTTTAACAGTACCAAGTACTGATAATGGTTTTTGATTTAAAATGTTATTACATTGGTATAAATATGGGAAAGAAAATACTCCGATTTATTGTTTTAATATTATCAAAGTGGCAAGGCCAAAAAATTTTATTATCCGTCAAAAGTTGCTTATTGAAACTACCTTCTTTTTTGTATCATGGTTTCACTTCTTCTTCTTATCCGCCATGTTAGCTATCTGACAGAAAACGTGTTTCGTATTTTTTGTTGTACCAACTTTTTCAAAAAAAAAAAATCCAGCTTTTGACGTTGGAAAAATAAAACAAAGAAAAGCCAAACATATAAGTAGAGAAATTTTCGAATATTTTGTAATAATTTTCTTCATAAAAAATTAACTGCTGCTTTCGTGGATATTGCAACACACGGAATAGATGTAAGGACACAGCTATAAGAGCCACCGCACACCACAGACTTTATCGGCCGCCTATTTAAATGATAGGGCTCGCTTGAAATATGTACATGAAGATGTATGGAGGTGCGCACACTACACCAGCTTAATCGCCCTGACCAATAAGTTGTGGTGCAATGGAAAGACTAGCGAGCAATCTAAATTGGCGGCCGATAAAGTCCGGGTGTGCGATGGATCTAATCCATTATAAACAAGAAATATTGCTGTTATATTTTAATTTTTATGATTTTTATTCATGTGATTAGCAGTGGCAAAAATGTATGTATAAAATACGTATATTTATATTAAAAATTAAGTGATCAGTTATAAAACATATAATCTTTACATGTTCTGTTAAAAAATATCTAAAATAACAGCGATAATCCCCAAGTTCTATATCGTAGCAGTGGCCACATTGCGTGTTTGTCACAGACACGGTTTATGTCAAAAATTTTGAAGTGAAACTACCTTCTAAAAATTATTTATCATGCACATGCCCATGCGGCTTATAGAACGCAGGGACCTCTTGCCAATTCGTGTTGGAAAAATTCAAAGCCGTTTTCTCAGCTAACGTAGGGTTGAAGACAATAAGGGGTGTGGATAAAATTGTAATGTATTCCTGATAATATGAACGTTTCAAACGTTCCATATTTAAGTTGGGCTCCACTTGTCGAGCGCACATTTAGTACATTAAGGCTTTTCTTCGCGAAAATCGAATGAAAATGCTGCCAGAAAACTTCAAAATGCATCTTGTGGTTCAACGTTACTACAACTCGAAAGGATAAAATAGTCAAAGATTCAAAGTACAAATTTTTTATTAATGAAACTAGTTCATAGTTTTTCTCTTTTTACTTGTAATATAAACATTTCTAAAATAAATATTTTTTGATTGTTCTTCGTATTTTGCCTTTTTTTAGTGCCTTATATTG
>NW_016157100.1:801650-824472 GCF_001687245.7 Rhagoletis zephyria
TCTGAAAAAAGTCTGCAAGAAATTCTTACATAGCGAGAATTATTTTCATTTCTTCCGATTTTCTTCCGAAATTTCGTAAAAGAATGGAAGTGTGCGTAATTTATTTCATTTTAGAAAATTCGGCAAAAAATCGGATGGGATCTTTCCGAATTCTTTAAAAATTCTTTACGATTCAGAATACTCTGAAAAAATGGTTTGCAGGGTAAATATGCTTATTTGACAATTTGTTTGAATGTATTGGTTGATATTTTTTCTCAGTTGTCGTTTTCGTTAACAGTCACATAAAATGTAATAACGAGAAAAACAAAATTCTAAGCAAATCAAGCGTGTAGCGTAAGTGATTATGACCGGATGCAGTTCCTACATAAGTCATACCGTGTTCCGAACACAACTTTCAGTGAATAATGTTGGGCTGACTTTGGAAAATTTAGGAGGTAGAACAAGTACTTACTTAGCTTAAAGGTAGAACTCTCTCATTTTCAAATAAACCACTCTTATAGTAGACACCTTAATAGCTTTAATGAAATATGTACACAAAATTATATCTCCACGTTCGAACAAATGAACGAAATTTTTATGTATTTGTCCAGCCGCTTATTCTCATTTGCAAGGAGATAATGCATAAGTTAATGCAAATAAAGACGGTTTATGCAGATAAGCGAGCCAGTTTGTCAACCGTATAAAATGTATGTACATAAATACACATATGCATACATACATATTTATCAAAATTTTTTTTTTTTGCAATACCTAGTGCCTTTTCCTGCCTTTTTCGCTATTTTGTTTTGCCTTTTTTCAATACCTAGTGCCTTTTCCTGCCTTTTTCGCTATTTTATTTGGCCTTTTCCAGCCTATTTCGTTATTTTATTTTGCCTTTTTTATAGGTTTTTAGGTCCTAAAAATCCGTTCCCTGGTTATAATACAAAATCTAATTTACTGTTAGTTTAGACGCCATACTGCTTCTAATAGAGGACAGCCATACACTTTTTAGTGAAAATTAGTACTTGAATTTTCCGTATGTAATATTTATGGTCATAAATCAAAAAAAAATACGAAAAATTTGCGTAATTGATTTATTTCAAAGCATACCTCCCTTACAAACGTAATGTCAAAAATGCCTTAAAATGTCATAAAAAGCACACCAATGAATATATGACTCCGAAATTTTGTCCATATATTTTTAGTAACGTTATGTGTGAGCCGTCAATTATTTGACGTAATCGGTTTATTTGGTTGTATGGGTGGTATATACAAACCTAACCTCATAAACGCCTTCAAAGGGTCGTAAAAATCGGGCTAATGAACATTTCATTCCGAAATTTTGCCTATATGTTAGTAATAATATATAAAATAAAACGGTTTATCCGGTTTTTATTAATTTGAAAATGGGGAACCGGTTTTTTTTAGATTGCCATTTTTTGAATAACTCGGAAACGGGTTTTAGAAAAAAACCGAACAATTGAACACCTTACTAATTACTTGTGGTAGAAGCAAAGCGGGTCTTTCGGAAACCCATATTTCGGACATGTCAAGAGTGCTTGTAGTAAAAGGCACCTGTCTCGCTAAAGAATCTTTATGGTCTTTATTTTGCCGTGGCCCGCTAGCAACGCTACTTCTCATTTTCGTTTTTACTTCGTAGAAAGTTATTCGCGTTTCTTTTCTGATACTTTGCAGGCATTGCCGCTGGTCAAGTACTCGCCACTGGCGCCTCCATCACCTACTACTCCAGTATAATGGCATTGACTTTACGGTTTTTGATAGCCTCCTTTTCGAAGGTGTTACCCTGGAGTTATTGTCGCGAGGAGTGGGGTGATATTTGCCTCAATGAAACGAATTCAGCAGCGAATTCCTCACAAAATATAAGCTTAGTACAAGAGCGGCAAACGAAAATGTCAGCAGCGGAATTGTATTTTCAGTAAGTATAAATTTATAAATATGTAGTACTTATGAAGTACATTTTTTAACAGAAACATTTACTTTGTCGAGCGTAAAAAAAAGATAAGTAAATTTAAAATAATTTTCCGATGTTTTAACCATGATAAAAACATAGCAAGGTATAACCGTTCTCTCAATTTGTCGGCCATGATTTTTTTTTGAAGTTTGCCAACATTTTAAAATCATATAAAAGTGAAAATAAAAAATTGAAATTGTTCGAAATTGTTGTTGCTTGAGATTGAAAATGAAAATGTGTGTGTGAGTTTGTGAGTAAATTTAAAAATTAAATTGTTTGGAAACGTCAAGAATTTTAAAAGTGACTCTCAGCGGTTCTACCTTACTATATTTTTATCATGGTTTTGACTTTATGTATTTACCTTTTCACTTTGTTTTTAAAGAAAAGAAATTTTGCACGAACAAGAAGACATTTTTAGCGGACTTGGTACGCCAAATTGGGAGTTGGTAGGCTGCTTAGCTGTGGCCTGGGTTATAATTGGTGGAGTACTGATAAGAGGTAAGAATCTTAATAGTATAAATATGCTAATCTCTTTAGCACGAGAAATGGAAAACTTAAAAGCAAATTGCATACAGCATTTTTATAATTGTTTTTTAGACTGGAAAACTTTCGAGGCTTTCAATTTTCTAAGGATTTTTCGATTAAGGGAATGCTCCTTAAGTTTCAAAAATATACGAACTCAATTTAGGAATTGGCTAAAAGTCTCGTGAGTTAGAAAATTTAATTGAACTGTCAGAATTTACATTAAATTAAACAGATTAGCAAACTGAAAATGAGAAGAAAAGTAATATTTCAGAAATCGCCATTAAAATAATTTCAAATTGTAGAATATTACACACTTAATAGCATGATAAAAACCATGATACAAAAAAGAAGGTAGTTCCATTTAATGACATTCGTTGTTGTTGCTAACCATTTGACTTTTAATAAAATTATGACATTTCATCAAATTCATGATACCTTATCACTAGAAGAAATATTTTTTTTTTAAAGCAGAAGATTTTATCAGTGCATTCAAAGATGTGGAATATGATGGACTTGAAAATTATGCCGGCTACATAATTTCGAAAATGGGGTTGAGGCCAAGGTTTCAGAACGCATGAAGAAAGTGATCAAAATTATACTTACATATCGTCGTTTAAAGTACAAAACCGCGTATCGTCGTTCTGCAAAACCGCGTAACTGACATTTTTTGCCAAAGATTGGATTTGCTCACACAAGCTCTTGACTCAAGTTTTATCCATTCGTCCTGAAATATACTAGCCAGAAATGCGATTGCTTTATAAAAAAGAGAACAATTTTGAAATATGAGTGTTTTTACTCTCTGGAAAATAATTTATGCAACCTCGTATACGCAGTTTTGCATTTTGTTGATACGCGGTTTTCAAGTTTTCTGTTCAAGCCGACTTCAGGTTTTTCGCATACATTAGAAATTTTAAGATCAAAATTTTTGAAAGCTAATTGTTTGCAAAATCGTATGAGAATTATAAAAGTATATTTGAACCAAAATATAAAAAGGTTTTATTTGGGAAGAACATTCGTTAGAATTAAATTTTTAGATCGCAAGATTGCATTCAAAATAAGAAAACGAAAAAATAAGCATAATGCGCGCGTGGTTTTTATTATAAAATAAAAAGAACAATTACGATGAAGGCTTCTTTAATAGTCTATATTTTATATTTTTTAATGAAAATAGTGCGAGTTACGTAAGTNAGTTGGTGTGAAACAAAATTTGTGATTTATTGTTAGTATGAAAACTAGAATTAACACAATTATCAACTTATTGAGCATGCTCTTTCAAATACAAAAGGGGAAAAGTTCGGTTATTTGTGCAATGGTTTTGGGATGGGGNAAAAAATACCAAGCACTGATAATGGTTTTTGATTTTAAATATTATTACATTGGTATAAATATGGGAAGGAAAATACTCCGATTTATTGTTTTAATATCATCAAAGTGGCAGGCCGAGACTCACAATTTATGAAACTTCCAAACNTTTTTACAAGAAGGTCCATAATTCAAATCGAATTTATTCATAAATTTGTATCTGAAAACTTGAAATTTTTATTTTTAACTAATGTTTAATTGTTTGACAACACGTGTGTTTTAAAATTTTTTGCTTTGGGTTAAGTCTTGTGACACAGCAACCCAAAATTATTGTACAAATAACCGAGCCGTACCCAACAAAATACCTTTTGCTAGTTCAAATTTCGATTCTAAGAACAAAATGTTTGTAAATAAATAAAAAATTAATAATAAAATTTGGAGTATTTTAGATATTGCATACGGTAGCACGAAATGTCACAATCTACTTAATTGTCAGGTTGTTAATATGGCGACGAAAAAGTGACAATGGAACTGCCTTCTTTTTTGTATCATGCTTAATAGCATGATAAAAACATAGCAAGGTATAACCGTTCTCTCAATTTGTCGGCCATGATTTTTTTTTGAAGTTTGCCAACATTTTAAAATCATATAAAAGTGAAAATAAAAAATTGAAATTGTTCGAAATTGTTGTTGCTTGAGATTGAAAATGAAAATGTGTGTGTGAGTTTGTGAGTAAATTTAAAAATTAAATTGTTTGGAAACGTCAAGAATTTTAAAAGTGACTCTCAGCGGTTCTACCTTACTATATTTTTATCATGCTTAATAGAATGATACAATAACTTTTATNATTGTACAAATAACCGAGCCGTACCCAACAAAATACCTTTTGCTAGTTCAAATTTCGATTCTAAGAACAAAATGTTTGTAAATAAATGAAAAATTAATAATAAAATTTGGAGTATTTTAGATATTGCATACGGTAGCACGAAATGTCACAATCTACTTAATTGTCAGGTTGTTAATATGGCGACGAAAAAGTGACAATGGAACTGCCTTCTTTTTTGTATCATGCTTAATAGCATGATAAAAACATAGCAAGNGCTCGCTTGAAATATGTACATGAAGATGTATGGAGGTGCGCACACTACACCAGTTTAATCGCTCCGAGAAATAAGTTGTGTNAAATTTGGAGTATTTTAGATATTGCATACGGTAGCACGAAATGTCACAATCTACTTAATTGTCAGGTTGTTAATATGGCGACGAAAAAGTGACAATGGAACTGCCTTCTTTTTTGTATCATGCTTAATAGCATGATAAAAACATAGCAAGGTATAACCGTTCTCTCAATTTGTCGGCCATGATTTTTTTTTGAAGTTTGCCAACATTTTAAAATCATATAAAAGTGAAAATAAAAAATTGAAATTGTTCGAAATTGTTGTTGCTTGAGATTGAAAATGAAAATGTGTGTGTGAGTTTGTGAGTAAATTTAAAAATTAAATTGTTTGGAAACGTCAAGAATCTTAAAAGTGACTCTCAGCGGTTCTACCTTACTATATTTGTATCATGCTTAATAGCATGGCTTTTGATATTTTGAGAAGAAAACCTGACAAATCTTGCTTTTTACTATTTACATACATACATACAAACATAATAGATTGACGCTTACATTTTTAAGTGTTTGGCCGAGCTTCTCCTCCAATTTGTGGTGTGCGCCTTGATGTTGTTATACAAGTGGAGGCACCTACAGTTTTATGCCGCCTCTGAACGGCAAATGGATTTTATGAGAGGCTTTTTCAAGACAAAAATACAACAAAAAAATTTACTAAGAACTTTTTATTTTTGAGGTAAAATGGAACCTTGGTACGGTCTGTGCTGTCTGGTTTTCCACTTTAAAAAATATTATAAATGAAATTAAATACATGTACATACATATGAGCCGTTCTTTTTTAAGTGGTATAAGTAATTTTATTTGTAAATGTTATTTTTGATATTTGTAATGATATGTTCAATGAAGCACTATTTAAAGCTCAGGAAATCATTTCCAAGATTTACTTTATTGTAAGAAGAAAGAAATTCAACGAATTTGTCATCAAATTTTCAAAATTTTTAATCAGAATTTTTAAAAACTTTTGGGGTACGCAGTTTTTACAAAAATAAACTTTGCTTGCGCGTTACAAGGAAGAAAAAATTCAACACATTTTGCAAAAAAAAATTTCAAAATTCAACGGAAATTGCACTTTATTTACTTTGAAACTTGCACTTTATTATATTGAAATTGAATTGGCTACAAAACTGCATACCCGAAAATTTTGTAAAAAATCTGATTTAAAAATTTTAACATTTGTGGAATTTTTGTGAATTTTATATAATTTGCATATATGTATGTAATACTTCTATATTGGCAGTAAGCTAACTTCTCAATGTGGTAAGCATTCCGAAATCAAAGCGAGACAGTCTAGTACCGTTTTTGTCAATGTATTGTGTACTTGAGTGCCGTTTTTGTATATGTGTTGTGTACATGTTTATTTATAAACGTATGTGTTCCTTTTCTTTCGTACGTGTTTATTGATATATCTGTACTGTAGTGTTTTCGGACGGTACTAGCTCTTACTGCCAATACAGGAGTATTACATATATGATAATTTGTGAGAATTTAATTTATATAATTTATGGTATACAATGAACCTTATTTTCTTAAAAAATTATTGAAAAAGAATTTCCATGAAACGACATTGCGAATATTATATTAGAACAAGGAGTATGCTAACTTCTGACTCCGACTGTATATGGGTGTTTCCAGCGGAAGGTCCACCACGACAAAAAAAAATAAAAGTTTTATATCTAACGTATTTACGGGCCGATTTGTCTGCTTTTTAAAATATATACTGGCTATGTAAGTAGAATCATCTTTGCATAAAATGGTCTTCCTAGGTGGTGCCAAGGTCGAGATATTTCGAAAAACCGTATTTATGGTCCGATTTGGTTCGAATTTGGCGTATGTGGTTGAAACATAATAAATCATAGATTTCTAATAAATTGACCCTGAATTGGCGCTGAAGTCAAAATATAAAGTATATTCTACATAAAATACATGTTTTATTTGCGTTGAAAATTCATTTAAAAGCAATATTAACAAAAATATAACGATGGAAATTTATGTCACGTGACGCCACGTCACGTCACGTTTCACACTTGGGGTTGTAAAAGAGAATTGAAACAATTTGCATTAATTCAAAAAACTCTAAAAACAACTAGAATTGCTCCAAATCATATTAAAATAAGTTTCATGAAAATAGCCATCCACAATTCGCAGAGTTTTGCGATTTTGTAAGAAAAGAAAAAATCAACTTCCATTTTTTGTCACGTAACGACACTCTCTTTAAATGCTTATATTTCAGGACCAAGCAGTTCGATTGATTTCATTTTTCGGTTAAATATAGAGCTAATTATGTGCTATACAATGGCCCAAAAAAGTTAAAGAAAACAAATGGTATTCCTTTTTTGTATCACATTGAAATCGTACGACTGTACGTGCGCCACCATGGGAATGCCCATATACAAACAAACAAAGCAAGTTAAATAAAAGCTTGTAAAATCGTTTATTTTTTTTAACTATTTTAATAATTCGCGTTGATTTACGTTTGCCAATACATATTTTTACATGATATATAAAAAAAAATGGACCACTTTAAAAATGCTCATATGTATGTACATTAGGGTGTTCCTAATTTTCCAACTTTTGCTCACAAAGCAAGACTCACCCTCGATAGGTTCATTTGGACATAGAAATGGGCTCCTCGAAAAATTTTCAAAATCGGGTGGAAAGACGTGCCTCAAGAGTCCTAAAGTTACGAAAAAAATTCTATATAACTTCCAAACCTGACGAGATATGAAATTGGCGTAGCCATAAATGAAAATACTGGATTACAGGCTATTTAAAATTTAATGTATTAGCGCACATATGTAACTTTAGGGCTCTTGGGGCACGTCTGTCAGTTATCGGACCAATTATTTTCATGATCAAACAAACCTATATACGGGGAGTCTTGCTTAGTAGCTTACACAAAAATGGTCTTATTCAAGTTGTAATAGCTATGACCAATAAATTATTTTCCTCAACCCACTTTTAATTGAACACAGGTGTTAAAAGTTCTGGAAAAGCTGCTTATTTTCTTGGTGTATTCCCCTATGTGGTCCTACTGATTTTGCTGTTACGCGCTGTAACGCTACCCGGCGCTATGGATGGTATAATTTACTTTTTCAAACCGCAATGGTCTGAGCTGTTAAATCCGTTGGTAATTGGTGGTTTATTTTATGTGTATTTATTATTATTATTATTTTTCCATTGTATTTTACAAATGAATTTGTAAAATACTACATGGTGCGGGCGACGAGGCCATTATGCACCGGTGTTAGTTTAGGTAATTATGTTTCGTCTAACAAGTTGGGGCTGTATAGCATTCTTTCGATGTGTGTTTATGTTTTATGTTAGTTGGGTTTCATATTCTCCAACATAAAAGTATCCCGTAACTTACCAGTAACCAAATTTCAGAGAGTAAGTCAACATTTGATCTCAGTTAGAGAAACGTTATTAGGAAATTGCTTCGGAAAATAACAAATCAATCAGCAGTTCATAAAACTTGCAACTTCTTGTTAGTTTTGCGTTTTCGTACTTTCTTGCATGTTTCTCTCACTAGAGCAAATATGGTCTTACTCTCAGAAATTTGGTTATTGGCAAATAATTGAATAGTTTTTTACTGGAGAATATGAATATATCGTCCCCTTATGCCAGAAACATGAATGTGTAAAAATTAAAATTTTGGGAAATCAAGTTCGAAAGTTTTTTTTTTAGACTTAACTCTACATTCATGTACGCATGGAATTTTGGGTTTTGGTATAACATAGAACATCCAAAGGTTAATCAAGTCAACCGAATAATTCAAAATAGGTAAGTTTGCACATTCATGCTTCTGGCATAAGGGTGACGCCTCCAAACCATACAATGCTAAGTCTGAGTAAGTCTAATACTGTGTTTACATGGGGCGATTTTACAGGCAACTTTTAGTTGAAAGCAACAATCGCCTAGTGTGAACGGCCTTTCAACTAATCTCTTCCAATGGTATGGTTTGGAGGCATCGATATGTAGTAGCTTATGCAACTGTCCGAGTTTAAGTTACTCATACGTAGTGGCGTCGTTTTATTTAAAATGCTAGAGTCGCAGGGATTTCGATTTTTGATCGGAAAAACGCAACAAAAACTTAAAAAACCTTGTAACTTATGAGATTGCTAGCGGGTTGCCGAAAAGACTTTTATACATACATATGTATATGCAAATATGTATAAGTTGCGATACCGTACGAGTCCGAACTAGTCAGATTTTACTGGAAATCGATCCCGTACTCGGTTCTCTGGTAAATGAGAGGACAAATAAGAGAGTAAAAAAAACATTATCTCTCAATCAGAAATTACCAGGTTTAGACCGAAGAGTATTTGCTGGTAAATACTGGTAAATGTGTCAAAGATCAGCTGTAAAGTGTATTAAGCGACCAAACTGTAAACAAAAGAAAGGTGCACTCTGCCAATGTGTTGAAATATATTTAGTTACTTGTTTGATTGGATTCTAATGAATTTGTAAGTATTTTTAGTTATTTACAAGTGTGAGGGAGTGTATTTACATACAAAATAAGCAAAATTTTACAAGCAAAATTTGGAAGTTATGTTGAAGTTGTCAGATGCTAGCACATTTTACTAGAAAGCGAGCTCGTACTTTTTAGTGGTACTCCCTCGCGCTGAGCGAATTTTTATTTTATTACAGACTAGAATTAATCCGAGGAATACGGGATTAGTCGATTTTTGGATCGATAAAAATAAATATTGAATTGGAAAGTAAGTCTAAAAAATAAATGCACCAATTGAAATCGATTCAGATACATATATATGTACATAAGTATGTACCTCACTTATATAGCACATTACTTTTCTTCAAAAACTGGTAGACATTATAGTAACCTCGTAATTACTCATTAACCGACTTCACCAAAAGGAGAAAGGTTATCAATTTGTCCGAATGTTTATTTTTTATTTATCTTATTTCTATTTTTTTTTATGTATGTTACCGCATAACTTTGGACCACGTTAACCGATTTCTATAATTCTTTTTAGGAAAAGTGTTGCCTCAGAGGTGGTCCCGTATTAATTTGGTTTAACTCCGTTCGTCAGTTCATGAAGAAAGTAACGATAATCTTACATTTTTATATGAGAATTGAAGTCGGTTTTGTTTTTTGCTAAAAAATTACGTTTTTTTTTTTAATTTGAGTAGTCCACTTGCAAAGTGCGCTATGTAAAATTTTTTCGATTTTTAGTTTTTGGTGGATTACGTACCAGTATTTAAAGTAGTTGCATGTCCACTAACAACACAGTGCAAAATCTTTTTACATTCTGAAAAAAATAGCATCAAATGTTAACTCTTCTTCCAAAAGTCGCAATCATACTTATTTATAATCTTTCAAAAGTATGCATCTTCTGATGAACTTAGAAAACTGCTTTAAGTCGTATAGACTGTTAATATTAGCTCTGATCCAATACTTTTCGTGAAAAATCCTGTAAAACTGTCAAACAGCAAAATTACTCTCTGAAGTGAGAGTAAAAAGTGAGTAACAACAAAAAGTACGGGAACAAAAAAAACATTTTTCCTGTAAAAACGTCAACCAGTGATTGCTTGACACTTTTCATGATTTCGGGTAAAATCTTGCAACTTCATTCTCTACACAACTCTCCAAAAGTCGCTCTCATTTACAGGATTTTGGAGTACGGGAACATTTTTCCTGTAACTTCCTGCAAGTTCGTATAAAATCCTGTAAGTTCATGGAGTACTGGATCAGAGCTATTATCTTATGTCATGTTATGTTTTGTTACAATTTTATAAGGCTTTTATTTATCCAAACTCTCAGGTAATAATAAGAAAGATACTTCTTGTCGTAGTCGTTTTTTCAAATTTATGGCATTCTATTATAAAATCACATAACGCTGTTTGCAAGTGGACTACTCATTTGGTCTAGTATCGCGACAATAAGTTGATGCCGCCCTCTGTCAATTCCGCGTCGCCTTTGTGTATTGGCTTCATTTCAAGTTTCCATTTCTATAAAATGAAGGTTCCCGCATACAAGTGAAGATATATGTAAGCCCGTTTTTTGGAGAAAAACAATGTGCCCTTTTCAAGTGAAGCGGGCTATATTTAGGGCATTCTATTTCTTTTTGACCTTCATTATCAGGCCGATTCTGAATAGAAACTCCCCGGGAGTTTTTCTTTTTTCCCTTTCCTCCTATCATGAATAAAAATTCGCTGAGGTTTTTTATATTAAATGGCGTAGTTGAGCTGTCCAAAAGGTGTCAAAACGCTCTTTCCAAGTTCGAATTTCCTCCTCCCAAATATTCGGGGAAAATGCTAATCCCTGGGAGTTAGTTATTGGAGTATTTGTTTCTCGGGCGAAACAAATTCTCGGAGAACGAACTCATCGGGATTAATCAGAATTGGGCAGTATATATTTTACTGTATGCATTTTAATTTTTAACTCATGTAGGTCTGGTATGCCGCAGTCACACAGGTCTTCTTCTCATTAGCCATTTGTTTTGGCACTTTAATCACTTATGCCTCGTACAACAATTTTTCACGCAATGTTTACAAGTGAGTTTGCACAAAAGATATGCAATTAAATGTTTTATTCACCTACCTTCAATACTTTGCTTCAACTCCAACCATTTTCCACTCACTCCACCACGCAGAGATATTGTCATAATCACCACCATGGATTCCTGTTCATCCATCATTGCTGGCTGTATTACATTCGGCATACTTGGTAATTTGGCCTTCAAAACTGGCGCACCGGACGTTGCTAGCGTTGTAAAAGGTGGTTCTGGCTTGGCATTCATCTCGTATCCCGATGCCATTGCCAAATTCGAATTCATTCCACAAGTACGTATCGATGTGCACATGCGCCCAAATGGCGCCTTAAAACAAAACTACCTAAAAGGCATTCGCGGTTCTTTTCTTTTTGATGTTATTCGTATTAGGCATCGGCAGCACGGTCGGCATGGGCTCCTGTATAGTGCGCGTAATACGTGATCGTTGGGTGCGTGCGCCAAATTGGGCACTGGCATTGAGCTTAGCTGTGTTGGGTTTTGCTGTGAGCATTGTTTACATGACACCTGGTGGACAATTCGTCTTGAATCTGGTGGATTTCTATGGTGTCTCGTTTACGGCACTAATTTTAGCAATTGGCGAGCTGCTGGCTGTCGGTTGGGTGTATGGTAAGCGTTGGCAGTGGTTTGAGGAGAATTCAACATTGTTAAGAGACTCTGTTAATTTACAGGAGTGAAGCGGTTCTGTGCCGATATCGAATTTATGGTTGGTTTGAAGACTGGTATTTATTGGCGCATATGCTGGGGCGTTATTACACCCGGCCTCATGTTGGCTGTGCTGATTTACACACTAATAGATTTGAAGCCGTTGACTTATAAAAATGTCGTTTATCCGGGTATAGCACATGGTAAGGACAAGTGTAAAGGCTGCCAAAAATATTTGATATGTAGTTATATAAAATCTTTATTTTGAGCAGCTTTTGGTTGGTGCTTGTCTGCTATTGGACTATTACAAATACCAGGTTGGGCTTTGTATAGCATTTGCAAGCAAACGAAACGCACTGGTTTGCTGAAGGTAAACAGGGCACTTATCCTCACTTAGTAGTAAAATTATTATTTTTTTCTTTTTATTGCTTTATGCTTCGTCGCTTTAAAAGGTGATTTCTGCTGCCTCGCCCACAAAAAATTGGGGTCCTTTGGAGACGAAGAAGTGCGAAGAGTACGTAAATCATCGTCGGAAATTAGAACTGAAAACAAAGCAAAGAACAATTTTACAAAAAGCTTATGATAATATATTTGGCTAAGTTACCTTTTTATTTTTTATTATTTATGAAGTCTTGCAGTGTTTACTTAGCATTTTACTATCTTTTATGTAATGAAATATAAAAAATGTTGAATGAACAAAGTAATTATTTTAGAAATAAATACGGAATTCCAACGCCAAAAACAGCGAAAATATACATAAATATTTAAATTAGAAATAAAGAAATATGCATGGAAATTATTCAGAATCTCGCAGTCTGTGGTGATTGTTTATTTTATTTCGCCCATGTATGCAGTCTCTTAGTCTCCGTTTTCTCTTTTAGTTGCTATGCTGCGCATTCGCTTTGGTCTGTTCTGCTATTGCTGCTTCCGCTGTGTAAATGCGTTTCGTAACCAAATAGTCGCGCATGATTTTGAAAAACGTAAATTGGTTTGTGAGCGTTACAAAGCTCAGCGACAACACAAAATGCCATTCGACGGCATAATATAAAACTATTATACCTGCGAGAACATTGGCTGCTTGGAGACCCGTGAGTACCATGTATATAATGGATGGATTGCGGAAGAGTTTCTATAGCAAAAGGCAAGGAAAGTAAAAACGTATTCTTGAATTTAAAAACATCATTTACTCACATAAAATCTAGAATGACTAGAATTTCCTGGCAATGCAACAGTTACTGGACTTAGACAGCTGAATAACTCTCCATTATGCTTCACCAAACTGCCCTGGACCCATACGCTGTTAAGTTTCCATGAAGCAGCTGTGGCAGTAGACGCACCACCGCCACCACTACAACTACCAATGCCACGTACATCCATTCGCGACCAGTAACCTAAGTGTAACGATGCGCGGTGTAATATATCGCTATACTTTGACGGAAAACCAAATGCTGCTGCCATGGTAAGACAACTTATCCAAAAGTAAAATGCATTCTGATATGCCCAGATAACGTTGTAGTAGATGGAAACAGTAAAGAAACAGGGAACAAGGCCTACGTAGTAAGCATTCAACATCGAGGTGAAGAAAATTTGCTTGAATCGTATGTTGAAATCATTCCGTAGTACATCGATTTCATCGCGTATGGTATCAGGACTGCTGGAGCAGCAATGCATTGGCATCCCATTGAAGTAGGCACCTTCAACTTCGCACGAGCTGCGTAAAAATGATTCGATTTGAAAGCCAAATACGAGCACGTAAATGACGAGACTATGGGGTGATAATAGAAAGTTTACTATAAAAGACTGTCGTTTAGTTAGAACTACGTACTTACGGGTAGATGAGCAAAAATACGGGTATAAAGGAGTGTTTTATGTAAATTTTAAAAACACAAAAGCCAAGTAGTATTGCAAGCCAGCTAATAAAACTGTATTTAATAAAAACTCTATACAGGCGGCGGTATTTGCTGTTAAAGCTGTGTAGCAAATCCTGGCCGCGTATAAGAAAACAATAAATGAAACGCCGCGACATCAGCAATACGATGAACGCTACCAAGTATGGTTCAATGAGATGAACATTCTGTAAAAAAAAAAAACTGGTAAACTCTGAGCATAATTTAATATGTATTCTTTTCTTATGTTGACTTGGTTTGCGCACTTACAACTGTATGCTTTATATAAGATTCCGGCATCCACCATAGCGTGCGGTAAATGTTAATAAATTGCATTGCGGAGGCAAAGGTTGTGAAAAGAAACATCACCAGCTCATTGATAAGTTCTGAACTGCCGGAAAACTCAGGAAATGGTATGTGCTTTGGCATTGGGGTGGCATCAATATTGCTGTAACCACCGCAACTGCTGTTCCGTCTACTTGTGCCGCAACCACTACCGGTCCTTGCTTCATGTGGATTTTCCGTGCCCATTTTTCAATACAAATTTCTCGGTTCAAAACTTTATAAATATTGTTTCATATTTTTCACAATTAAACATTACTTATTTCTTACAATTAATCGGAAGCCAAATAATTATTTTTCTCCCGCTCGTAATTTGCCGAACTTATTTAGTAAATAAAGAAAGGCGAATTAGGTCTTCGGCGAATTTAAACATATGGCATAAGTCAAGGCGAATTTAACGTAAAACCATATGCGCCATCTGCCGGTCGAGTCTGAAGTACAAACGGATGTACATTCATAGCGACAAAAAAGCGAATTTCACAAAGTTACTTCCGCTTCCCCACAGCAATGAAATATCTCAAACTTATGAGACACGCATACAAAGTCAAACTTTATTTCTTTTTCCCACTAAATTGCCATGAGGTCCCTTGACTGTGATCCTGTATATCAATTCCATGTTGTCGCAAGCAATTACGCAGATCGTCACATATATGAAATAGTTCTTTGTTCTTAGCAGCTACCGCAAGTTCGCGAATTGATCGCCTGGACTGCAGAAAATCCTCCACTAAACCATCTAAATCGAATTCTGACGCCGTACTTATCGCCTGCGGGTTTGAGTCCTTCACAAAATCAAAGCCGAGAATGCCTAAATGTTGTTGCACAGCATTATCCACTGCGGCTATTGCGTCCATGCAGCTGCCTACAGTCAATCTATACTCAACTTCTCCACCGTCTGCTGCGTTAATGTGCCGATTCACCGTACTTGCTTGATCTAGCAGTACAGTAATGCTGCTCGCCGTATCAAAATCATCTTTATAGCAGGCATCTATTTTCTGAAGCGCACGCTGCAAACCGCCCACCAACTCACTTGCCTCCACTAGAGCGCTCTGCTTTTTCCCACTCAGGTATGCAAGGCAGTCCGCTCTGAAGGTTCTAAAACGTTTCAATGTGTTTCTTGATGTCTGCATTAATTCCTCGCTGTACTGCATTTCATTTCGATAATTCGAGAGCGCGCATGCCATGCGGAACTCATCAGCCGTATAGTGTTGCAACATTTTGCCAACTGAGATAGTGTTTTTTAATGATTTTGACATCTTTTCCTTTTGTCCCTTAACATGCAATTGCCCAGTGTGCAACCAATAATTTACCCATTGCTGAGTGTTATGGTATGCACAACTTTGTGCCTCCTCGTTTTCATGATGTGGAAAGCGCAAATCCAGGCCCCCAGCATGAAAGTCTATATGTTTTCCAAAAATCATGCTAGCCAACGTGCTGCATTCGATATGCCACCCAGGGCGTCCTGCGCCCCAGGGCGTAGTCCACGACGGTTCTTTCTCGTTTTTTTGCGCTTTCCACAGCGAAAAATCTGCCGCGCTCATTTTACCATCCTTAACCGTTGTCTGCCCGGCTGTGTCCAATAAATTTACTTTTTGTAACTTGCCATAGTTTGCGCACTTGTTTACATCAAAATAAATGCTACCATCGCTACCTTCATAAGCCTGTCCTTGTTCTACAATACGTCGAATAAATTCGACAATGTACGGCATCTGCTCAGTAACGCGTAGTTTTATATTTGGTTCATGTACATTGAGTAGCCGTAAATCCGACCAGAACTCACTTTCGTAGAAGCGCGACAATTCGCGCCAACTCTTCCTACTTTCAACACTTTTCTGTATTATTTTATCATCAATATCGGTAACGTTCATAGCAGTAACAAGGTTCATATTGAAATGCTCGCGCAATATGCGTTGTATGATGTCCAATTTAACGTAACAGCTTGCATGTCCCAAATGCATGGAATCGTAAACGGTGGGACCACATGTATACCAAGTAGCGTATGTATTATTGGACAGTATCAACGGTACTTTATGGCGAGCTGTACAATTATATATGCGTATACCAACATCTTTGCCAATTGTAGGCTGTTGCCACTGATGTTGGCTGGCGAAGCGTTGAGTGGCTAGGGGCCAATATTTGTTGGGCTTGAGAAAACTATAAACGATAAAATTAGATAAAGTCTGGAACGAAAGTGTACACTCACCAACTGCGAGACATCCTGTTGGTATTTTATTTATTCCATTTGTTCAAGGAGCCGGTTTGTTTTCCTTGTTTGCTTCAATTGCTGCTCGCGCTATCGCAATCAGCTGATCCCTCCCACAAACCCAAAGGTTGCCAGCAGACGGAAATGTGTATTAGTGATTTCTCCCAAAATACCCAAATTATTTACAGTAGAGCCAATTTTATGGGCATTTGTATTGTCAATTAGTTTTCAGTTAAATAAATGTTCCAAAGAGTTAAACTAGAATTAAAAATTTTTTAAATTGTAATATATTTAAATTAAATTACTTTTAAATAAACGCTTGACACATGAAAACTAACCTAAAAAATCCACCATCTCTATGGCATCTTCAAATGTAGGCATCAGCTGTTTTATTACGAATGCAGTGTTATTGCGGAATTGGTGTAATTTTGGCATCTTTAATTCGCTTTGAGCAAAGTTTGTCTTTAATTAATCATCCTAAATAGTATTCCTGGTAGTATTTTATTTAAAACTACCAATAAAATGATGCGTTACGAGGGAGATGAGAAGTTGGCTGATACCTCAGCATGTGCGGGCGTCAGAGCGGATCTCAAGATGTGCTTGCTGGAAAGCGACTGCTGTCGTATTGTGGGTTCGAATGAAACGCAACCATTACATTTGAAGAAAATTTAGGAGAGTTTTTGTATGTTTCCAGGATAAAAAGACGCCGCGTGAGTGCCTTAAGGGCAACAATGTTCCAGAGGAGTGCCAGATTCTGAGAAACACATTCTTTGAGTGTAAGCGCTCGTTGGTAAGTCGAGGACAACTATGTATATTCTCTATTATATACTGACCGAATTTCAACTCTTTTCCAGCTTGACAATCGACAAAGGTTTCGCGGACGCAAAGGTTATTAGTTGGTATATTTAAATTACATAAATAAGGTTACTCAAGTCAGCGCTATTGTAATGTTATTGCGTTCATAATTCAAATAAAATATGTTGTTTACATACTAACTTAAAATTTAAATACATGAATTACATTAAATGCTAAAAAGAAGTCTTACACGAAATTTAGTTCCGTCTGCGTCGTACACGCGATATACGCCAAGCATTGGGCTCTTCATATTTATTGTACAGTGGTTCGAGTCGTTGATTCTTCTTGAATTTACTCAATTTCGTTGGATCCGAGAAGCGGAAGAATGATGGTGCGAATTCAACCAACCATTTCGGATCTATGGTGGTCACTTCACGCATATACTCCTTGGTAGTCTGTACAAGTTCATGATAAACCACCCACTCGGGTTGACGATTGAAAAGCGCACTGGATGGATGTATATAGACCACTTGTGAGTCTACGAGTGTACGATAACCTTCTTGCGGATCCTTTTTAGCGGCATTTCGGAAGAAACCTGAGCAGATGGCTTTTTGTATGCGTACAGAATTTTTTCCAGCCGAGACAACATCCAATTTATGCCGATCCATAATGCCCAGCAACTGCTTGCGAACATCCTGTGAACGCTTAAGAGTGCGAATTTGTACGAAGTTCTCATAACACCAGGCATTCGAAAATTTATTGTTCTTCCAACTGTTGTAGACGGCAAGTAGCGTTAGATGGTCACCTTCGGGCTGATTAAATTTAGCTTTCTTCTGGTCCGCCAAAGCTTGTTTATCCTTTGGCCGATAAAAGACGTTCTGTACGCTCAACATGGATACAATTGTGAGCACTTCATCAGAGCATTGTAAAGCCACAGACATAATCAACATTTTCGAGAGATTTGGTTCCAGCGGAAATTCGGCCATACGCCGTCCCAAGCGTGTTAATAAGCCTTCGTCATCCAACGCGGATAACGAGTGCAAGTTTTCCAAAGCCATTACCAAGGATTCAACAGGTGGCGCGTCCATGAAATCGAAGTGCAGCAGGTCATTTATACCCATTGTCTTTAACTGCAACACTGTCATTGCCAAGTTCGTACGCTGTATCTCTGGCACTGGCGTGGGTAGCATCTCGTCACGATACGCACGCTCCGTATATAACCGATAGCATTTGCCAGGCCCTGTGCGGCCAGCACGTCCGGCACGCTGCTTGGCCGCGGCTTGCGAAATTGGTGTTACCACCAGTGAATCCATGCCCGTTTTTGAATTGTAAACTTTCTGCTTGACGAAACCCGGATCAACGACATAAAATATGCCATCGATTGTTAGCGAAGTCTCTGCAATATTGGTGGCTATAACAACTTTACGGCTACCCGCTGGCGCTGGATCGAAAATGCGCGTCTGCATTTCGGATGGCAGCGCCGAATACACCGGCAGTATAATCAGTTCAGGTACATCAGGACCTAAGCTTTTCATGCGCTCGTAGAGTATCTCGCAGGCGGTGTCAATCTCTTCCTGACCCGTGAGGAAAAGTAGTATGTCACCTGGCGGCTCACGCAAATGTATTTGCATAACAGTAATTAGCGAAGCATCTAAATAGTCTGTCTCTGGCTCTTTGGTGTACAACACTTCGACCGGGAAGGTACGACCTGGTATGGTGAAAATTGGCGCTTCAAAAAAGTACTGCGAGAATTTTACCGCATCTAGTGTGGCTGAAGTGACGATCAACTTCAACTCTGGTCGCTTTTGTACGGCGCCCTTTAAAAGACCAAAGAGTACATCTGTGTGTATAGTACGTTCATGCGCCTCGTCCAACATAATAACGGAATAAGACTTTAAATCAGACTCCATCAAACACTCGCGTAGCAACATACCTGAAGAGGAAGTATTAGATAAATTTTGACATAATTCTGTACGTAACATACCATCTGTCATGTATTTGATAACCGTTTCGGGACTGGTGCAGTCCTCAAAACGAATGGTGTAGCCCACTTCTTGGCCCAGTCGACAACCGAACTCTTCTGCCACACGCTTAGCTACCGACATGGCAGCTACACGACGTGGTTGCGTACAACCGATCTTGCCTCGTGCAGTAAAACCACTTTCAGCCAAATACTGGGTGATTTGTGTCGTCTTGCCGGAGCCCGTCTCACCGATAACAATTAAAATTTGATTGTCTGAGACGGCTTTAATGAGATCGTCGCGTAGCTTGTAAATGGGTAGCGATTGACGTTGCTCCAACAGCGACATGTCGGTCTTTTTGCCAAACGATGACTTCTTGCCGCCGATGACATGTTTTTTCCACTCGGGTACTTCAATCGTTGCACCAGAGCCGATGCCGCGTGTACTCGTCATAGCACGCGAGTCATCCTCGTCGGGCAGGGGATCGATCCAATTGCGGCTCATGTTGGTCGGCGCGACCGCATCTTGTTCGCGCTGTAGCATTTTCTGTTCTCGTCTCTCCTTCGATAAAGCTGACTGCATCATGGCAGCTTGCGCCAGCGAACCATCTGGATTCTTAACAATGCGCACGGGGGACAGGTCGTGCAGAGCGCGGCCATGCCCAGAAAGGAATGGCGGTTCTTCTTCCACAATTTCTATTTCAATATCGGCTTCGTCGTCTTCGTCTTTTTGTATCAGGCCCGTTTCTTCATCAAAATCAGGCATTTCGCTGCGATCGATGACTCCGGAGCTGATCATTTGTTTTATTTCCCAACGCTCGGGGCTGGATATGCGCGTGACACGCTTACGAGAGTCACTCTCATCGTTGTCCATGCTGCCGCCCTGTGTAATAATATTAGTGATGAGTGGATGATCACAAATACTTTTACACAAATAACTTACCTGCAAATTTAGCAACGAAGTACCACTATACGGCCGATCGGGATTGCGATCCCGCAGATCGTCATCCGGCGCTACATGCGATAGCGGATTCAGGTCGCGCCCAGTGGCCTGATCAACCTCCTTCATTGAAAGTGACACTTTCTGTCCCGCAATAGACATCACTTTCACCTTTACATTCGCATTACGTTGCACCACTTCTGTTACGTCGGTGACACGCCCTTCAGAGCGCAACTGCGAAATATGCACCAGTCCTTCCCAACGCTTGCGCAACCCAAAAAGCTGCACGAAACAGCCAAAAGGCACAATATTTGCCACTTTACCCGAGTAGATTTTTCCCGGCTCCGGGTCATCTGGTAGCTGAGCTGGTGGTGGCATTTTCTCATTACGACCATGGCGCTCTGTGGAATTTGAACGTGAGCGCTTGCGGCCACTCCGTTCATGGCGATCACGGGAACGCGATCTTCTCCGACCGTTACGATCGCTTCGCTCACGCGACCGCGAACGACGGTGGTGATCTCGCGACCGTGAACGTGAATGGCGTCTACTGGTGCTATGACAATGAGAACGCGAGCGCGATCTCGAACGAAGCCTACGTCCATTGCGATCGCGTTCACGATCGCGTTCTCTGTCACGCTCGTGCCCTCGATCACGATCTTTTGATTTGGTACGCGAACGCCGCCGCCTGTCATTGCGTCGTCTCTCTGCCGGTGAATCTGAACGGGACCGACGTCTGTCACGGCTTCTTTCGCATCTGCTACTACGTTCATGGCGCGAGCTGCGCTCCCTTGAGCGTGAACGTGAATGTCGGTCAAGCTTTTTCTTTTTTTCTGATTTAATCTTTACATTTTCGTACTTCTTTTGAGCAGTTGGCGCAAGAGCTTCTAATTTTTCCATAGTGTAATCAATGTCGCTCTTTTTAGGTTTTTCATCCTTTTTTATTTGTTTGCTGGGTGCCAACGCTTCCAATTCGGCCATGACGTCATCGACATCCTCATCCTCTGATTTGTCTCCTTTCTTTCGCTGATCTGTCGCCAATGCTGCCAACTCTGCCATTGTGTCGTCCACACTTTTAGACTTTTTGCGCTTGCTAGGTGCAAGCGCTTCCAGCTCATCCATAACGTTATCAATTTCATCACGTTTCTTTGACTTGGTTTCTTTTCGAAGCTCGTTTTCCTGCTCACTTTCAGAATCACTTGAAGAAGTCTCACTGGCACTTTCACCACCGCTGCTATAACTTTTGCTAAATTTATCATTTGGCAAAGCTAAACCTGGGAACATTCGTGTCAACTGATCCGCCTTGGCATTTTTTACACTACTAACGCCTTCTAATGCCTCATCTCCTCGGCCAGGTTTCATCAAATTAATAATACGCTGTAGATTGGTAACGAAGGAATCTGGAAATTCAGCTCCATTATCATGCAAGGCCTTACGAAATCCATCAAATGTTGGATTTTTTTCTTCCAAATCGATTATGAATTCCGCTAGGTCCTTGTCGTTCAGACCCAAGTGATTTTCTAATTCGGTGCAAATTTTTGACACCAATGATAAGTATTCGAGACGCCGCAACTCCTCCATTTCGTGTGGGATCGATTTTTAATAAAATGTTCATTTAATTTCCATAGAAATATACCTTGAATTCACTGCAACGCGAAAAAATTTGCAAGAATGCTGGAAAATGCTTGTAAACGTAAACCACATACGCTGATGACAATCAGCTGATTTATGATTTATGTTAACTGACAGCCAGTGCTATGCAAATGGGTGTGTTTCAGCTATGGAAATGAAACTGAAACAAAGTTCGAATTAACTGGTATAATTTAACACAAAAACTTAATTTAAAATTCATTTTCGTTTGTTGCGATTCGATTTTTCTTTCTCGAGATATACCAATTTAAATGTGCAGTACTTCGGTATTGTTTCGTAACTGTCATACCTAAACAAAAGCGTCAGCCTTGTCTGGCTGTCGAAAAATTCGCATGCCCATATAATTGGCATGAAGCATACCGAAACAATGCGGCGTTAACGCGGAGCGGTTGGAAAATCTTACTGCCGTCCCTAAATTGGAGCGCTAAGCGTTACGTTATCCATTGTCAACGAGTGTCAGCGCGCGCTATCCCCAAATCAACGCGTCGTAATTTTTGACGTTTTCTCAGATCCTCTCGTTTTTATTCTCGTTTCCTCTTTCACTTTTTTGTCCTTTCTCTTTCTTTCCGTCTTCCGCATCCAACTTCAACACGTAACGCCCTGTCAAAAATGAAAATTCCATTTGCTCGGCGTTAGCGCCGCGTTATTGTGGGATGCTTCATACAAATTGTACGGGCATGAGGATTTTTGACAGTTGTTTGGCGCTTGACGCGCCAATTTAGGGATGGCAGTTATTTTGACAGGGCGTTTGGTATTGAAGTTGGCTGCAAAAAGCGACGAAACTGTTATTTTCGTGTTAGGTCGGTGTTATGCAGAAATTTTGTTTGGCAAACTGCGTGCAATTGTTGTTGCAGCAAACTCGGAGAGAGCGAGTTTGTCGCCTCTCACAGCAAACTAATTTTGTTTGGTCAAACTGCAGCAAATTCGG
>NW_016157100.1:828081-839335 GCF_001687245.7 Rhagoletis zephyria
GTGCGTGTCTCCCGAGGCAGATGAAGCTCTGTCTCGTCAATGTCCGGGGGTGGTATGCCTAGAACGGCATTCACAGGTCTAGAGTCTACATAACTCGAGACTGAGTCCCTGTGAATGCCGTTCAGGGCCTGTCGGTAAGCTGTCGGGTCCAGAGGTTGCTTGATGAACCTCTGGACTTCGTCTGTCAGTTCATATAGATGCCTCCTGACGTGCCTAGGCGAGGGCTCCTCTGCAAGCAGCTGTCTGCTTGGGTGGCCACTTCTGTGGCTCCCGATCAGGAACTGCTTGCAGAGCATTATATTGTGCTCCTTTACGGGGAACAAACCCCGTTTAGGTCGGCGAAGTATCTCAGAAGTTGTTCGTCCATAGGGCTACATTCACTACAAACTCGCTCTCTCCGAGTTTGCTGCAACAACAATTGCACGCACTTTGCCAAACAAAATTTCTGCATAACACCGACCATACACACAAATAAACCTATGCTTAGGGCCGGTTGTTCAATGTCTGGTTATCACTACTTACCGGTTAAACATCATTATCGACGTTTTCGACATCATACATATAACATGTGATCGATAAAGCAGTCGTTTTATTCAACCGTAGCTTCTACCGCCGATTAGTGCTAATCAGACATTGAACAACCGGCCCTTATTGTTGGTGTTATTTCTGCATTTGAAGCAGTGTTGCCAACTTTTGAATTTCAAAAAGCACCAGACCTTGGAAAAAAGAGCGTTTTAGCGCACTAAAAGCACTAATTTTTTTTTATCAAAGGATACTTTCTTTTATAACAGTTTGTGGTAAACAAAAGTAAAAAAATAAACAATATTTACATGTATAAATAAATACACATTCATGCTTACGAAGTAATACCGAAGTACTGCATATTAAATCTGGTACATCTGGAGAAAGAACAATCGAATCACAACAAACGAAATTGAATTTTGAAGGGGAAGAGTAATACTTAATGATACCCTAATACTAGGTTCACATATAAGTAGATTATCCTCATTTTCGAGCTTAACTCCTAATCTGTAATAAGAAAAGGAGATTAGCCATAGAAAATTCGTCCCTTGTTAATCTGTAATTATAAAATAATTTCAGATTTAACCGATAACTTTTCGTTGTCCATTGTAGGTTTATCGATTGCTTTTGCGAAGAAGAGGAGAAATGGCAAATGTAAAAGTAAACAAAAATGGACGCTAGCAAGGAAATGAGGGTTTTAAAGGTATTTGTTAATAACATGTTAAGTTAAAATATATTTATATTGCTTAATATAGCAGAAAACGTGATCACGGTAGCACAGAGAAGAAACATAACTTTTCCTTGAGATGTGAGAATAACAAACAAATTTGACGGCTAATAATTTGAGATTTGCCTGTGTAAACGGGGTGATTAAAAAACGAGCTTTGATTGAGATAATATTGATATGTGAACATAGTTTAAGTAGAAATGAGCGAAAAAATTTGTTGTTTTATAATAAACCGTGTTTTTACACTTAGAGGTTAAGATATCTCAAAATTCTGACGTGGTAGAGAAATTCTGCAGCCAGATTTGGATTCAGCACTGAAAAATCTAAAAACCGATGAACTCAGGTGGCAAAAAAGTTAAAATTTTTCGGACTGTGTAATCAATCAATAATCTAGAAAATAAAAAAATAAACACTTAACTTATCTGCGTGCTAGCATTTTCAACGCGAATACAATTTAACAAGAACGCAAGAACGTGGGTTTGCAACTTCGTCTTTTTATCAATCATGGTTTGCATTTTAGTGCATTTAAAGTTGTAGATTATTGTAAATTTAGAAATTTTAGTGCAGAAAAAAGCACTAAAAAGTGCACTAGGCACTAAACCATTTTTTTTGGCGTTTTAGTTTTCAAAAAGCACTAAATCTAGTGCTTAAAGCACCAAGTTGGCAACTATGATTTGAAGTAGCATTGACGCTTTTGTTTAGGTATGACTACGGTGACCATATTAACCAATGTAAAATAAAGGACATTTTTTTCAAAATTATTTGGGAATACGTACATACAACTTGTACGATAAAAGTACTTTACCCATATCGTAATTTAAATCAAATATTTACAAGTTAATTAACCGATTCCGGAAAATGAAGCCAAATCCTTTTCAAGGACTTCGTCATCCTTTGCTGCCAAAATACATTTACCGAAGTCAGCACACAGAGGTTCAAAATTGGAATTTAATGTTCGTTATTCACCGCAGTCTTCATTTTTCAACCAATTTTTACTAAAAACCAAAAAAAAAATTATTTTTGTGAACCTTTTTTTTATAACATTTCAAACATTCTTTGTATTTTTTTCGTTTTGGGGAACCATAAAATTGTTTTTAACTAGTGTTTGTTATGTAACATTTATTAACTAATATATTCTCCATTTTCTTCAAAATTTAATATAATCAAATAAAAATTCACAAATCAGGCTCAACTGGTATCTTGCAAATATTTTAAGCTTTAATAGAACAAATTATCAAATTAAGTGAAAAAAATTAAGGCTCCAGTGAATTACGAACACTAAATGCCACTTTAGACCACTGTGCAGCAGGGGTTTTATTGTTCTTTCAATGGAACTGGAAACTCAACAGGCAACACGATCCTGTGCACAACTTTCCCTGTGCTTTATATATTGTGCAAAGATTACCTATTAAATAAAAACCCTTAAGTGGGGTGCGAAACAAACTGGCGAAGATTTTCATTATATTTTATAAGGAACATTTTTATTTTTCATATTCTAAAAAATGCAGAGCTGATTTAAAGTTTAAGAAGTAAAGTTAAAGAAATAAAGGACAAAACGCGTCCTTTCTTTTAAAAAACATTATAAAGGACAGGCGGTTAAAATAAAGGACTGTCCTTTGAAATAAAGGACGGATGGTCACCGTAGGTATGGCCCTTCGGAGCTAACGCCAGGCGTCAGAAACCGCGGAATTATTTTTTTTAATTCCTGTACAAAGTTTCATCCAAACCCAGAGATCTACCGCATTTTTTTTGAAATCTACCACATTTTTCCCCAGATTCTGTCACACAGAACTTTTTAAAGTCCGATCATTGCGTCACACCCAGTTGCTCTCAGCTCGATTGGCGCAATCTTGTATTCTATTATTCTTGGTGGCTCATGCTTACGAAGCAATACCGAAGTACTGCACATTAAAACCGGTATATCTCGAGAAAGAAAGATCGAATCGCACAAACCGAGAATGAATTTTAAAGGAGAAAAGTAGTGCTAAATAATTCTCTAAGTAGAAATGAGCCAAAAAATTTGTTGTTCTCATAATATAACCCCAAAATAGCGGCAAAACCGTGTTTTTGGTACTTTGAGGTTAGAATATCTCAAAATCCTTACGTGCTGGAGCGATTCAAAAATCTACAAGAAACGATGTGTTTTACAAAGGTGGTTGAAAACAAGGCACAATTTTTTGAATTGTGTAAGAAACTGTTTTCAGCATCCTCCAGGCAACTGCCTGCTGCGGGCATTAAGGATGAAATAATATTTAGCCTTACAGCGTGAGTTACGGCCGGAAAGTAGGCTGCCAGATCTGCAAATTGCCTATCTGTGTAGTGTGTACCGACAACGTTCAGTTCGAGCTCCGCACCCATACTCCTAGTGGCAAAAAGATCTGGAGCCCGAAGTTTTTAGGTCTCGTACAAAGAAAATCCTTGATACATGGATATTATGTGCTTGATCAGCGTTCCATGATTGAACAATTTAGGGGCCTAGAATTCGGGCGCATGAATGACGAGTATAGCCAGCGAAAAATTTATCTAATAGGATACTTGACCCTGGAGTTTATACTTGCTTAAACATAAGTATGGAAGTGCCTACTGAGACATATCATATTGAGACAGTCCTTGTCCTTGGTCAAACATAAATCTGTCGTGGGAACGATTGACATTGTTGTTGATTGTGTCTGTGTCTGTTGTTGTTGTTGTACCGGCTACAACAACCCCGCCCAGATCGGTTGATATCTCAGTCGTTGTCGTCAAGTTCCACTAACGGCAGCCCTAAGAAGTGTGCAGCCTCCACAGGGTCGGTCCACAGGGACAAAGCCGTTAGGGTTGTCGGGTTTTCCGGGCATGCGAAGAGATGTTTCGAGTCGTAAGGGGTCTCTCCGCATGCCGGACACTCATTTGGTACATCCGCGTTTAGTCTGTTCAGGTATGAGTTTAACGAAGTTGGGCTATTGTGGTTCTTGTCTCCCGAGGCAGATGAAGCTCCGTCACGTCAATGCCTGGTGGTTGTGTGCCTAGAACAACATTCACAGGTCTAGAGTCTACATAACTCGGGACTGAGTTACTGTGAATGCCGTTCAGGGCCTGTCGGTATGCTAACGGGTCCAGAGGCTGCTCAATGAACCTCTGGACTTCGTCCGTCAGTTCGTATAGATGCCTCCTGACGTGCCTAGACGAGGGCTCCTCTGTAAGCAGCTGTCTGTTTGGGTGGCCACATCTGTGGCTCCCAACCAGAAACTGCCTGCAGAGCATTATATTATGCTCCTTGATTGGGAGCATTTTCGCCTCGTCATGAAGGTGTTGTTCAGGCGACATCAGGAGGCACCCAGTCGCTGTCCTGAGTGCGGTGTTTTGTGTTGTCTGTAGCTTCATCCAATGCGTCCTACTAGTCCCCGGCGACCACACTGGTTTAGTTTAAAACCGACCGGCATATTGCCTTGTATGTTGCCAGCAACGTTTCTTTGTCTTTGCCCCAAGAACTGCCGGCTAGCGACTTGAGGACTTTGTTCAGCTCTGTACTTTGTTGACAATAGCGGTTGCGTGCGCAGAGAAGGAGAGCAGGCTGTCGAATGTTACTTCGAGTATTTTGGGGCTATTCACCGCCTGACCTCCTCCGTCCAGGTTGTGAACAAGGTCGCAGAGGATTTCGTAGGGGAGAGGGCTAGACACTTTGCAGTGAAGATGGTCTGATGCCAAAGTCATCATAGGTCGCCATGATATGCTGTTTATAAGACCAGCGCTGACTGTTGTTATATCTGGCGAGCTGCAGCAGCTGCCCATAATCCTGGTGGGTGCGTCGTCGTTTATTGTGCAGGATGTCGAATCGTCTATCTGCTCAGCCAAGTCAGTTCCCCTACGATCGTTTGACAGGCTTGAGTGCCAAAGATCGTGGTGCGCATTTAAGTCACCTACTACCATACGGTTTTCANTTAAATATTTCGAGCTCGACATCGCCTGACCGGATAGCGATGCCCTGACATTCTAGGGTGGTATCCCTGCGGTCAATGTCTGCTTCGATAAGACGATACTGCACGGTGTGGCCCGTGATGAACGCTATCTCGACGGCTCGCGATCTCGACGGTGCACGTTGTACCCGGCACAATTCAACAAAGTTGAATTGCTGTGCAACTTCGTCTCTTGGACCGCAGCTATCAATATACCATGCCTTCCCATGAAGACGGTTATCTCCTCGATCTTGCTCAGAAGCCCGTTACAGTAAAATTGAAGGAGCTTCATGTGGTTCGGGAGACGTGTGGTGATTCGGGGTGTGAGGGATGTGTGTGGCCGTGACGCCATTGGCTGTGTGCGCTGCTGAGGTGGTTGCCGCCCTGTGGTGGTGGTGGGTGGCGTTGCAGTTGAGGTTTGCGACCGCGCAGCGCAACACGGGCCCTCGAATTTCCTCGTCAATCTCGCGCGGTGCGCAGACCTGAACATGCCCTAAAGTGGCACCAGCCAAGGCAGGTGTTGCACTTGACTGATGTCGCATTACGGAATATCCTGGTCTGACATACCGTGCAGATTGTAGGAGGAACCAAGAGTTGTTGGCGGTGGCGTGTGAGTGATGGAGCGGTTGTGTATGTTCTGTGGTCTGTCGTGGTTGTGGTGTGGTCTATTGTGTTGTTATGTTGTTGTGCTGTGGTGTTTTGTGTGGGGCTGCTCAGGTAGACTGGGGTTAGCCGTGGAGGCTGCACTGTTTGAGCAGCAGCGGGCCACAAACGACGTGGTCCACTGCCGATGCGTCCGTAATCCTGAGCAGACTCTGAGGTGACCCCACCCCTCGCAAGCATTGTACTTGACTGAGGCGGAGTTGTGGGGTAGTCGTCTCTGGCATACACAGAAGGTGTAGGTTTCTGGACCTGGGTTTGACTCGATGCCAGCCCCGAGCAGAAGAAAACGTAGCGAATGTATCCCTATGGACGAACAACTTCTTAGATACTTCGCGGGCCTAAACGGGGTTGGATCGCCGAAACAACAGCCCTTGGTCGGGTAAAACCCGAGTCATTCCAGTACGTAGAACTGGCTGTCGTGGGAATGGTTGATTGTGTCTCGAACATTATGCTGGAGGAACATTGGCGCATCATGATTGCCACGGATTTTATGTACTCTGCGAAGAATTTCGTATTTAAAGTAGGTTGCAGAACGTGAGCTGCTCCAACCATTTGGTACGCTTCGAATAGTATAATTGAATGTTGCTCGTCATATCCTGCTGTGCTCGCTTGTAAATACCGTAATTTCTGCTGAAATTACCGATCGATTCTCTTGTATTTCACCGTCTGGTATAAAACGGAAAGTTGCTATGTACGTTTGTGAACCTGCAGAAGTTGCTCCAAGTCGTTCGGGCGTTAATTGGAGTTGGTAGAGGACGTTTACCCCTAACCACGTTAAAATCATGCTTGGCCAATAGGCAGGAAATGAAGTCTTTTCGAGAATACCTCCGACAACGGATTTCGCCGTGACACGGATTATGATAGTAGTACCAGGCACGACAGTCGAAAAATCCACAAATCTAATTGACTATCATATGATCAAAGATGGAAAAACCAAATAGATCACCTTATGATGGACGAAAGATACGCCTGGAATGTCCTTGTTGTGCAAGGTCCGCATATGCCTCTGTGCAGTAAAACACTTGCGTCAGCCAAAACGTACGAAAGTTTAGCTGCAAGCCTGCTACCTATTCACCTTGAACTACGAATTCACGTCGATGGCACACCAATTCCGATGGTAAACAAACCGAAAATTTTAGGGGTTACTTTCTATAGCCAGCTTTCCTTCCCCGCGCAAACAACCGCAATCATCAATAAACTACAGAGCTGCAACAAGGTCCTCAAATCGCCGGCAGCTGCAAACTTTTCAGAACGCCGGACAGCATCTGTATGCACTCTGACGTCGCCTATGCAACAGCTTCACAGTGACTTCCAAATGATTCCCGTAAGGGACCATAACAAAATGCTCAGCAAGTAGAGCCTTGCTTGAGGAAAAGCCTCCGCCCAGGCACTTCAGAAGGCATATTTTCGGGTACATGGAGGCGGTGCAGACTTACATCGACCAACCGTTAGACTCAACGTCGTACCTCCGAGTGATCAACGGCATTTATAGCGAGTCGATCACCACCTATCACGACTCTCGACCTATAAATGCTGTGATAGGAGCCCGATCACCACCTATTGCAGACTCTGATCTTCGACTGCCACGAGAGACCCCCGCTACTGTGGCCCAATCACGGTCGTCCAGACTCCAACAATAACAAAATTTTCGGAGTTGAATACTTTCCGATGCGTAGTGCCGGTGTCCATTCGAACTACATGGCCTGCCAACAGTGATGATTGTGAAATCACATGAAAGGCAGTCGCCTGTCTGAAACCCCATTTGGTAACAAACGGCTCGGAAAGGTCTTTCCCAATTCAGAAAAGCTGGTAATACCACCAAGGTCATTTTACACAACCGTCTAAATTTCGCGGGGACAACTTCTTTGAAATCGACAAATAGATGGTGCGGGTCGATCCTATTCTCGCGAGTCTTCCAAAATTTGGCATATTGTGAATACCTGGTCTATGGTGGTGCATCGACTCCGTCATCATCGACTGGCGGCTCGGATTCCTCTTCTCCACAACTTTCAGTGCTGCTACCATTCTATAGGATCGACGAGTTTTCCCTCCATAATTTACGTACGTTCTGGACGTCGGTCACTTGGTCGCCATGGCTGTTCTTACAGCAGTTCGCTCTGGCCTTGAAACCTCGAAGAAGTCGTCTAACTCTCTTGTAAAACTATCGGGCGTTTTTTCTGTTTGCCAGCATTTCAAGCTCTTCGCACTCCCGTATTTCGGACTTTCTCTTCTTACTACGTAAAATACCGCAGTCAAAACTTTCACTTTTGCTTAAATTTCACTTTTTTAACATTCTTTATTGCGCCAGCAACGTATTTTCTTTGTGAGCGCTTGAAATCAAAGAAGAAATTTTTAGAAAAATAATGTCCAAAGTTATTTCTCACAGATTTTGCTTTATATCTTTTACGCATCATTAAAAGTTTTCTCCGCAAGCATTCACTTGAACTTTTGCTCTGAGAATTGGAAGTGCAGAAAACTTGCTTGCTTTTGCTTTCTTAAGTCAAAGTTAAAAAAAGGCAAAAAAATGTAGTGCAACCTTTTTCGATTGCCGCCGCAAAGCTCAAACACAGCGATTTGTATATTTATAATAAATACATAAGACGCTTGTAAGAGTGCTTTATGTCTGCATCTTGCCACACAAAATTGGATGAGAATTCGTGGAAAACTTCAATTGAATTTCCGTTGTGCTACTTTGTTCCTTCTGCATTATGAATGCTTTGTGACAGCTACGCACGTATTTAGAACTGTAAGCCAAGTAAAACAACCACTCAGCTTCATGTCTTAACCGCGCGTATTCCCTTATTAATAAGTTTCTTCACAAAATCACAATTGATTTGATGATTTATTCATCATTATGCAGACATTCCGCAAACGAAGTGACTCACACTCGAAGGCAATTAATGCTATTTGCACAAACCACGCCGCATACTTCATTCATTGAGTTGTCGAACAATTTGCAAGCCCATAATCAACTTGACAAGGCAGACGTTTCCAGTCAATTTGTACGGTTATTCATTCGCACGCTCAATTGGACTTATCGATAGCTGACTTTTTAATTAAGTTCGTAATACCCGCCCATATGTATGTATGTATGTTTGTATGCATATTGTGCCTTAAGTCTTATGCAGCTGCCGAGAACTTTCACCTTATCACTTTTCAATATTGTCCAGAAGATATAAGAAGTGCATAGTTACGCAAGAAGAAAAATAAGAAGAAGAATAAGCAACAAAAACTAGAACCAGTTCAACCGGAAGAAAACTCAGCTGAATGGACAGGAAACGCAGCTGTGTTTCGTTTTGCATGCAGAATGAGGGCAAAGTTTTTGCAAAGTAGAATAATTGTTGAAAATTTTTAGCGTATCATGCTGTTATTGCCACTGCTGCATAGACAGGTTAGATTTCAAATTTTATTTTATATATGAGGGGAGGCTGAAATATTTTGAGCCTAAGGTATTAAAACAGCTGATAGAGAGGTATACAAATTTAATTTTTCTATATTATCTCGCTCTACTGCAATGAACTTCTTACATTTTTCACAAAAGGCTTTGAACACTGTGAAAAAATTTTTACTGACTTTGTCTTCGAAATGCTCGCCTACTGCCGCCTTCATTTCCTCTTCACTCGAAAATCTTCGTCCTCGGAGGTCTCTTTTGGTCTCTCCGTTCCTCGACAACCACTTGAAGAACTATTGTCAACAGTGTAGCATAATAGTCTCCTTTGAATGTAGTTTTTTTAATGAGATAGGCGATGAACAGAATAGCTTCACAACCCCAAAAAACAGTGGTAATGGCAGTGTTTGGACGCCCTGACCTGAGATTATCTTCCAGCGACTCAATACCTTGCTTGAATTCTCGGCTACAAAGTTTGTTGGTGCCAAATGAAGGTCCAGACTCTCCATCTTCAAATATTTCCGGCGGCGTTTTCTTCTTCTTTGTGAGGAATTTGAGGACAGCTCTATACTCCAATTTCGTACGATGCGCGGATGAATTACATATGTGATATTTGTACTACTAAGGATATTACCAATTAGCGACACGCAGGACAAGACATTAGTGACGCTTAAAGATACTAAGGCTCAAAACTTTTCAGCTTCCCCTCATATATATACACTCCCATGCACTTGAATAGAGATAGTGCTTTTCGCTGTTTTATCTGGGTTAATTTTCTCAATTGAATATAGCGTCATAAAAATTTTGTCAAAAATCAACTGGAGATTGTAGTTACTCTAAACTTACACTTTATTATACTAAAACTGAATGGGCTACAAAATTACATAGCAGGATATTTTCTAAAAAGTCTAAGAAAAAAGTTCAAAATTTTGATGAAAATTCTCGGCAGCCGGTTCGAAAACGCCCTCTAAGTGCTCTAAGTTACAGGATTTTTACCGTTGGAAGGCTTTTCCTATAGCTTCGGACTAAATCAAGTAAAACCTGCAACTCTTACTGCCGCTGGAACGCTCCTATTATTTTCAATCATTTTAAATGAGGCTCTTTGAGAAATTTATTTTAAGCAAAAATTTTAAAATAAAAGGAGTTTTGTTTACTTGTCAGGCAATATTTTTTTCATAAGCATATACATGGGCTCCTTGGCTACAAACTTCTGTTTTAAAAATGCCCCTCTACATCCCCCTTCTTCTGCTATTTAAAGTCTAAGTGTAAGTTCTTTCAAAAGGTGTTTCAAACAGAAATGTTGAACGAAGCCGAAATTAATTTTTCTTCCCAAAATCGTCCTCTTCCTGCAAAAGAATAATGACATGCTCAAAACATAATACTTTAATCAACTGCTGCTGTCTTAAAAATTCAATATGTATTACTGTGTTAAAGCTACCTAGCACCACAGCATGCATATATTTGCACAAATATATTTACTTTGACAGTGGCGGGTTGACACTGCCGGATATGCATGTCAAATGATCGTCTTCCTTGTATACAAAACACACACGCCCTCGAGCACACATACATACATAGTAAGCATACACGTGCTGCATCAGCATTTCGACATCGGCCACATACCCCTCTCTCAGTGTTGCCTTTTGGGTAAAATTCTACCAAATTTGGTGAAATATTTTTATACCCGAGCGCACTTGTGCACAAGGGTATATTAATTTTGTTCACATAATGGTTGTTCGTAACAGCCAAAACGAATCGAGATAGATATAGACAAATGTATACATAAATGCTCAGAATGAATAGAGAAATCGATTAAGTCATGTCTGTCGGTCCGTCCGTCTGTCCGTCTGTCCGTTTGTCCGTCCGTCCGTGTACACGATAACTCGAGCAAAAATTGAGGTCTCTCAACGAAATTTGGTATGTAGGTTTCCGCTAATCCAAGGTAGGTTGATATTGAAAATGGGCGAAATCGGACTGTAACCACGCCCACTTCCCATATAACGGTAATTTCCAGAAATA
>NW_016157100.1:839549-839695 GCF_001687245.7 Rhagoletis zephyria
CTTGGTAACCGCTGTACCAATTTCTTCCAAACTTGGCACAGTTGTTGGCCTTGATACAGTAAAATAAATGGCCGAAAATTTTTAAAGTCGGACCATAACCACGCCTACATCCCATATAACGGTAATTTAGAGAAATACAAAATCTT
>NW_016157100.1:839720-877735 GCF_001687245.7 Rhagoletis zephyria
AAAATTTTGGAAAATGGGCGTGGCACCGCCCACTTATGATCACATATATGTATATCGGTAACCGTTCTACCAATTTGTACCAAACTCGGTATTTTTATTGTGCTTGCCACATAAAAGCAAAATGTTGAAAATTATTGATATCGGACTAAAATTACGGCCGCTTCTCATATAACGGTAAATTTCATAAATGCTTGAAACTGCAATATTTCGAAATTTAAGGACGCTAATTTACTTAAAATTTATAAACCTCGGCTTATCATGTAGCGGTAGCTTTCGGAAAGGTGGAAAACATATATTTAATACTTGCGCCGGGTATTTAATGTTCGGCTCCGCCCGAACTTAGACTTTCTTACTTGTTTTATTATTATTTAAATTTTTGTGGATGAAAACTGATTCAATCAGCCGTATTATGAGTTTCATTTTCCCCGAACCGGTTCACTTTTCACTTTTGGTTTCCATATACTATTTACCATGAGCGGAATCAAAATTTTCGGTTGAATTTTTTTTCGGCTATAACTCAGAATTAGGCAGATTGATTTTAATTGGCTTTTTCTGAAGTCAATTCCGCACCGTTAGGTTCTTCCGAGAAGTTCAAAATCTCTTTTCTCATAATTTCAGACAGGAGTATTTTCCCGTGAGTGTATACTTACTTTCGTTAGAATTAAAATCCGCGGAGAGAAAACTTCCGGGATGACTTAGAATTTGGCTGATAGTCAAGCTTATCCATCTTAAGCTTTCGCTTAATCTTATCCACTTTTTGCTCCGGTTGATCAACCCTTCACTAATGGCTCTCTAAGATATATAAAAATTAAAGAACTGTTTAACCTTGCCTATCTTGAAATATAATTTCAAAATGTACTGATTTTTCTTTGAAAATCCACTTAGTTCAAAACGGTTGGAGTGGTCTTAAATTTTTGGTATATATCTACTTTTGGTAATTATAATTTGGTAAATTTGGTGCGGGAATTTTGATAGAAAAGTAATTGTTGTTGCGGCAACACTGCCTTCTCAACTCTGCACCGATTCCAAGCCAGCTACGTTTATAATATTTTCTATGTCAATGCATTTACTGTGCACATTTATATTCAAGCGTATACTATGTGCCTGCCTCTGTGTGTTTGCGTGTGTCACTCTATGTAGGCCACAACTTAGAATTGAGCGCATGCCATCAAGGACATGAGCTGTCATTGCAATTTGTCATCAAGTTTGGTGTGTCGTTCCTGTAGCTGTTTCTGTCATCACTACTGATTCTGCTTCTTCTACAGGTCTGACGACTTTGTTGCTAGCAACATTTTAGTATTATTGTTGTTGCTAATGCTATTTGTATTGTACTATGTTTTGTATTTTATTTTTTACTTTTTCTTCTAACAAATGTTTACTTCAATGTTTGCTATAGTTGCTCTCGTTGGTCCACAATTGCCAGTGTCAACTTGGCACTGACTCAACAAATAATAATAACAGCAGCAAATAGTAAAGAAAAGAAAAAAAATAGTAACTGCCAGTGGGAGACCCTCCAAAACATTTCTACTTACATATACATATATATATGTATGTAGCTATGTAAGTGCTTACACGGTTAGCATTCGAAAATGATGAGTATGAAAATATTAAAATTTCATTGTCATCTCATGAGTACCCTGCAGTGAATTCGCCATGACGGTATTAGAGTAGACTCAGCAGATAAAAAAGCTAAGATTTAAATGCAAAATGAAAACGCTTAATTGTTGTGAGTTTTGTTGAGATTAAGAATAAAAACGTATGTACTTGTTTCTAAGTGAATAGCAGGAATAAATTACAAACAAAAACCGAGAAGTGAATTAAATGATATGATAAGATAGGATATAATAGTATAGGTTTCATATCGTCGGTGATGCTGCAAAACGGGCTATGTCACCAAGAACACATTTTACAGTAGAAAGAAACTGAATTGCGTTGTGTCTTACTGTGAGTAAGGTTTATACATATATTTATATGCGAATCGACCCGAATTCTTACTTCAATGTGAAAATAATTAGACATATAACCTTTCGCATTTAATAACATTGGTTTTCAGCAAAATGGTCGATGGATGCGACTATCCAATGCCTATGTAGATTTGCTCACTGATTCCGAAAACTGAGTATGTAGTTTTTTTTGTATGCTTAAGTTTTCGAGTTGTTTTCAATTTACCGTTAAGCTACAAATGAGGAAAATCTATGCATTAATCAAAAAGGAATGAGAGTGTCAGGTGTACATGGCGTATGAGTAACATTCTTTCCTGCTCATTTTACCGGTATGGACTGATTAATGAAAAATATGTATCTCATTTTGGGCCACGCACATGGTGTAGTAATAAAAGGTGTTGTGAGTGACTTAACCTCACTTTTTTGGGACGTCTATTCCTGCAACGCATTTTAAAGTAGTAGAAAATGTACTAATTCTTTTCTACTTTTACGCCATTTGTGCGTACTATTTGAAAACAATTATAGATAACTTTATAGTTGCGGAGTTTCAAGTATTAATATATGTTTGTGACGAGCTCCACACGGCTTAATCATATATTAGAACTACTAATTAAAAAATAAATAAAAATAAAATGAGGGAATTTCGTTCAAGGCTGTAATGATTTGATTAAAACTCAGGAATATCACAAATACTATTGAGTTCTTTATTTTAGCAAGTAATCGCTCTATTTAAGGCATCAATTTTTTATTTGGCTTAATATTATGACAATGTAGAAAAAGTTATTTAATATTAAAGAAGGCTACGATTTTTGTTTAAGGCTTTTTCTATTTATAACCACAATACTTTTCATTTCTTCACATTTTGTTGACAAAATTTAACAAATGCAGCAATTTTAAATATTAAGGCTATTCTAAAAACACTAATTTCTAAAAAAAAAAAAATCGCGATGAAACGAGTTACTAAAACGTAGTATTTTGGATACTTATTTCCAAAAGAATAGTAGTATATATAGGAGAATCGGCAACACTGAAAAATAAGCGCACCGACCTTTTTCGAAATTACAACAAACACGTCGCTACTGACGCCACCGTTTATTATTACACCTTGGGCCACGCAGTTTTTTTTCTATGACGCTACGAATGGAATCGACTTCCATGTTCGTATGACCGGCTTTGATATATTTTTGCTCTATAATCATATTATTTTCTACCAAAACAGCGTAGCTACTCATTGGATAAAGTGAAAAATATGTTTTGATAACCACAGCCGTCGCTCCATAATACATATACGGGGTTGTATATCTATTAATATCATTTTGAAGATGTATACCAAAGTCTGTTTATTTTTAATATTTTAAATACGTATAGTATGATTGTTTTTTGCAGAAGTATGATAAAATAATACTAAGCCGCCTATACTCAAATTTTTTTTTCCTCAACTAATTTCGAGATTTAAGCACCAACTTTGTTACAGATGCGTTAATTACATATCAGTGCATTTTATTAACGTTTCCCATGCGTTGGCGAATAGTGTGCATTGTCAACATTTTGTAATTCGGGGTTATGGAACACAATACTTTGTACGTATGCAACGCAATTAAGGTTTAGGAAGCCATCCTATTCAGCCCATACAAGTCCATGGCGTATGAGCAACATTTTTAACACCATTCGGCTCGAGCGGTATGAAATATCCAAGGTAATGGCCCAAAAATGTTTGAAAATGTGGAAATGCTATTTCGAGGAGCTCTCTATAGCGTCTGCTCTTAATGTCGCAATAAGACATTTCACCTCACACCATTATGACCTCTTGCATCATGGAAGTAGTAGCTATACCTACGATGACCACATTAACCAACGTTAAATTAAGGACATTTTTTTTAATGATTTAAGAATACGTACGTACAACTTGTATGATAAAGGTACCTTACCCATATCGTATTTTACATCAAATATTTAATTATATTATTTAATTGTACAAGTTCCCCTGCTGTAGCGAAAAATTAAGTCAAATCCTTTTCAAGGACTTCGCCATCCTTTGCTACCAAAATGTGTTTACCATAACTCATACTGCACCACGAAGCCCAGCACACAATGGTTCAAAATTGGAATTTAATGTTCATATTTATTATATTTTTTTATAACATTTCAAATTTTTTTTGTGTATTTTTTTTGTTTTTGTTTTGGGGGAACCATACAATTGGTTTCAACTAGTTTTTTTATGTAACATTTATTAACTGGTACAGGCGAATACATTTTCTTCAAAATTGTTATTTTATCTGAATTTCGCACTAAAAAATTTTATATAATCAAATAAAGGTTCAAAAATCAGGCTCAACTGGTCTCTTGCAAATATCGCAAGCTTTCATAAAAAAAAATAAAAATTCATTAAATTAAGTGAAAAATTAAGGCTCCAGTGAATTACGAACACTAAATGCCAGTTTTGAACCACTGTGCAGCAGGGCGTTTACTGTTCTCTTTCAGTGGAACTGGAAACTCAGCGTGCAACACGATCCTGGGCACAACTTTCCCTGTGCTTTATAGATTGTACAAAGATTACGGATTAAATTGCAGTTTAAGAAATAAAGGACAAAAGGCGTCCTTTATTTTGAAAAAAAAAATTATAAAAGACAGGGAGTTAAAAAAAGGACTGTTCTTTAAAATAAAGGACGGATGGTTACCGTACTTATACCCATCTGGATCATCTAAATTGAAACGTTTCTCATCAGAAAACACCATTTGATACAACTCACTATTCCATGGCATGTGAAGCCGAGCAAAAACACTGCGAGAAAAAATGCTTACGAACGTATCTTGTTTTGGTATTATGGTATTTTCTTTAGTTTTAACCTTTTTAGATGTTTTGATTTTCTTATCACACGCCGTAAAGTAGCTATACTTGCATTTAGCTCCGCAGAATTCTGCGCTATCCGCAAGGCTTAAGTACTTTTCTGTTGTCATGTTTTTTCATAATTTTCTGTATTTCTAGGGAAATGAGATACAACGGTCTGACTTCTGGAGATTGTTTCTGCTATTTGTCCGGTTGTTAAATTGCTGTCTCGTTAAGCTGGAAAATATTAGCTTTTAGCTATTATTTTTTATTTTTATGTCCATTGCGATGAATTCGACGTAAAAAGAAAAAACCCTTATAATGATTTGGGGATTCCCAACGTGTCCTGTGATTAAGCTTCAAGTTTCAGCGCATCAAAAGATAGTATGTACATATGTATAGTAAATGAACAACAACAACTATTTAAACATAATCACGAATGCCAACAAAATAATGATGAATTTTGTTGAAAACTGCAGGCGGTTACGTAATTCGTTAAAGAAATCATACCCTTGTGACTTCAATGGCATAAACAAAACTATCAAAGTAAATAGAAACAAGCAAAGCAAAAAATAAACGACAATTAAAAGAATAGCAAAGTAAACAAAAGTATAAAGTAACTGCAATAAAAATAACAGTGAAGCAACTGAAACGCACGCCAGCCATGATGCTTAGAATTACACGAAGTAGATGTTTACGTGCACCCATACGTACATATGTTTGCTAAGCAGTAAAGGAAAGTTTCATGAGCATACATAAGTGTACATACATAAGTGTAAGCGGTTACGGAAACGGAAATGCTTAACGTATGACTTATGCAAGTTTTTTTTTTACGAACATGGTTGAAGCGCAAAAAACCAAAACTAAAATTGCACATTAAAAGCGTAAAGAAAACAAAGTAGTATGTACGGCGAGTACAAAAAAGGAGTTTACTATTTTTCCGCACATGCAATAACTGTGTTGTTTTATTTATTTTTACTTTTTCTTATTTTGTTATTCAAGACTGCAAGTGAGCAAAGCAAATGTCTCTATAGAGTTGAGCAAAATTGTATGTATGTATGTACATATAAAAAAACAAGACAAATCACTTTATGTTGTCTGCAGTGGTGTTTAAATCAAAACAAAAACCATTATTTAATTGTTAAAATTTATTGTTAATATTTTTCTCATCAAAGATGTTTAATTAAATGCATGGGCTATTAAATAAACCCGAGTCTCAATGTTGTTTTCTATTAAGGGCGTCACTAAGTAGAAAATTTAGGGCTTTTAGTTACGAGCGCAACGAAACTACACCCAAATGTTAGTGTCCAAATGTGATAGTCAAAGCCTAAGAGGGTTTTTATCCACCTGTCTACATTTTATTTTACAGTGTGTTAAAGTGTACTCCCTTTGGTTACCATTGCGATTATACAGGGAGCCAAACAGCCGATCGCAAGAGTCAAACAAGCGTTCACATTTTTATTTTCCTTTAAATACCCGCAACGTTTTTCAAGTTAAAATTTTTTCTTAATTTTTTTTTATAAAAATATCGTTCATACTATAACCTAAACCATATAAATCTTTGAATTTTTTTATGATAAATTGGGTATTAATTAATGTGTAAAGGTTGTTAATTGCCAATTAGGCGCCTGTTTGAACATAGTCTAAATAAATAGTACACGGTAAAGAGCGGTAAAACGGTTTATTCTTTGAAGGCATTGCCTTGATAAGCGATATTTTCTTTAGCTATTATTTTACAAATCTTTTGTTTTAATAGGATTTAACGATTTTTGTGCATAAATCCCGATGCCTGGAGTTCAGGGTTACCAAATCTCATTTTTTCCACAACGGCGATTTAGGCGGTTTTGCAACTGGTCAGTGGGCGGTTTTGCAAAAACATTGACGATATACTTTGCGGTTTTTGTTACTGATGATGTCGATGTCATCGGCATACGCCAGCAATTACACGCTCTTGTTGTAAACTGTTCCTGAGCGATTCAGTTCTGCAGCTCTTATTATCTTCTCCAACATCAGATTAAAGAAATCACACGAAAGGGAATCGCCCTTTTTGAAACCCCGTTTGGTAGCAAACGGCTCGTATAGGTATTTCTCAATTCTGACGCAGCTGGTGGTATTGCAGTTTCGCGGGGATGCCAAATTCAGAGATCGCGGCATCTTTTAGTGCAGTCGAAAGTTGCTTTGAAGTCGACAAATAGATGGTGAGTGTCGATTCTATTCTTGGGAGTCATTTCCAAGATTTCGCGTAAGTTGAGTACCGGTTATGTTACTTATATCGTTCCTAATTAGTGCGTTCAGCTTTTTGTCGCATGGCAACCCACAGCTCAGCAAACCATCTATACCTTCAGCTATGCACAGAAGCACTTTTGACTTTGTAGCTAAATTGAAACCATGCTTAGGAGCTTATGCACTTATTGCAATAGTTGTTTTTGTTGTTGCTATTACTGAATTTGATGCAACCCCCGCATTGCGCGAGTGTTGGCTATTATTGCCAAGAGGGCAACACCAATAACGTTAACAGCTTTTCATTCAATCCCCCTCCCTCCGGTTCATCAGACAGCCAGCCAGCCAACCAGCCAGCCGACCGGCCACAAACTACGTTAACGGTTATCGCTTTCGTTTGCACTTGTGTTTGCCTATTGGTTGTTTTGTACTAATTGAAAGTAAAGTGTGCTTAGTCCATGGATACCACAAAATGCGAAATGTAAATGCAATTGGCACTACGGGCGTAACTGCAAGTGGACACCGGGCATATGCGTAGGTATACACATACACTCGTACATATGTATGCTGACACCTACAGATGGCGCTAAGAATGCTTGTTGCTTTTAGTGCTGATGTTATCAAAGCGCACACCAATGTTTTAGAAAAAATTGTAGTGTATGAAGAAAGAAAAGGGATTGGCGCATTAAGAGCGCGGCGTAATCACAGCGAGTCATATTATTTACCTAAAATCAGCTTACATTGTAGCTTTTAACATACTTTCAGGCGCTAGCACAAACTAAGTGCATTTTTCACGCTTGTGTTTTATTTTGATTGCATTCACATTGAAACTATCACAAAATCTTCTACATACCAATGCATTGCAACTCATACTTTTGCCACCTCGGCCGCCGCATTTCTCACTGCTTGTTTTTTTTTTTGCGTAATGGAATTCAAATGCGATTCCCGCTCTCTTATGACATTTGCAGTTGTGGTCACTTCATAGCGATGTCCCGTCCCGTCTAGCGATGTTGCCTACTTTGTTCATTGTCCGCGCGACTCTGTGCTCCAACAGCGTCAATTGTTGCATACTACATGTTGCTGCTGCGTGTTGTTGTTACCGCGCCTCGTACGTAAAACTCGAAAGCTGTGAAAATTTGCTTTTTCTGCATACCAACCACAAATGCAATAATTGCGGCCTAGTGGGTAAGCGCAATGACCGGCCGCGGTGTCGATTGCGGTGGTAGTGCTAGTAATTCTGTTATTGTGTTTTGTTGCGGCCTATTGCTGTGTTGAAATACTTTGAGGTGTCAAATAACATTCATTAAGGTTTACCAAAACATTTATGAGTGCTAAAAATTAGCTTGTTGAATGAATATTAACACGAAGTGCCAATTAGAGCTGCTTTCAAACCCTTTAGCAAGTGAGTACAGTCAGGCGCACTAACTTTTCAATCTTACCTGGGAGGGTCTGACGACTGCTACTGGCTATCTGCCAGGACACTGCTAGTTAAGTGAGCACCTTGCCTGGATGGGTATTTCGGCCTAGAGCTCTGTCCAAAATTTTAATCGAAAAAATTGCGAAAATTTCGGAGTTGTCGAAATTTACTCGAAATTTTGAGAGTATGCGAGTCAAATGGACCTCAAAGACATTTATCCAGACCCACCTACTGGCATGAATTCGACCCGCTGAATTAGATGGGCGATGGATACAGGGACCCGCGGGACCCACGGTACTGTTTTGAAAGTGGCCGGAATGAGCGGTTTCGGGAAGGTCTTTAAAAATTTTGCGGGCGGGACGGGACCAAAAGCCTTTCCCGACACTCCCGATAAAAACCCCAACCCCCGAAAATTCAGAAAATGTTCTTTAAAAGCGTTGTATGAAAAAAAACACTTTTATGTTTTATTGAGAAGAAAACGAACAGCAAAGCAAAAGAAAATAATCGGATGCTGCATTATTTTGAAAGACATGTGAACTTTTTTAGTGATAGATTTCGGGAACCACGGGGCCCGCGGTACAATTCTGTGAACTCCGGGATGGGCGGGTTCGGGACTTTGAATTGAATTTCGGAATGGGCAGGATCGGAATTGAATATTTAGTCCCGTGCCCGTCTCTACTCGTATTTATACCCTCGACATTTTGAATAATTTGCGAAAATTGTGAATTTTTTGTAATTTTTTCAGTTTTTCGCTACTCGTCTGTGTAACTTGTACGCAGCCGTGTTTGGTAAAAATAAATTGCAATTTAATTTTCTCCGGACCCAAAACCCACAGAGGGGCCTCTTTAATGAATAAATACATTGGTTTACAGCAAAAATTATCAACGGTTGCCACTATACAATTTCTATATAGAATTTTTCTCCGATTCCGAAAATCTAGTTAATTTTTTATTCTATGGATATGGTGATATTTGCAATTTATCGTTTTTCAGCTTAACACAAAAAGTGGTTGCACTTAACCACGTATATCTTACGAAGCAATTTAACAATCTTAATATGAAATACGGCAGATGAAAACCAACAAAATTTTTTGTATGGTTTAAATGTGAACAGAAAAGCGTGTTACTCAGGTGTACATAGCGTATGAGTAACATTCTTTCCTGCTCATTTTTCATACAAAAAATCTTTGCGCATTGTTAATGAAGAATTTTGTTGGCTTTCATCTGCCGTATTTCACATTAAATTGGTTCTTAAGATATACGTGATGAAGTGGACCTACTTTTTTGTTTTATGCTGGATAATGGTAAATTTAAAAAATCTCGAAAACCTATCCATAGAATAAAAAATTAGCTCGGTGTTCGGAATCAGTGGGCGATTCTACATGGGAAATGGATAGAGACATCTGTAGAACAGAAAAATCACAAATTTGTGATCCAGTGATATTAGCATTTAAATAAAATTTTTTTTTTTTTTAATGCTACACTGAGACGACCAACTTTAAATTGATAAAAAATGCTTAAAATCGCAAATAGAAATTACTTTCCTATATACTACAATCCAGACCTTCAGAAAAACTTGGTTTCATCAATTCCCCAGAAAAAAACTGAAACTATCGTAGAGTGTTAATTGAACTGAACTTGAATTACCAAACAGACGTCAAAGGAATGCAACTAGGCTAGTCAACTTTTAAAACGCCTAAGGATGAATAAAATATTGTTTAAGGAGCACTAAAAGTGAAGACGTCTTTGCTTCAAGAAAACATAAAATTCGTTACATTACTAAAATAAGGGGTAAAGGCCACTTTGCAGAAAATCAAATCTTTTTATGCATACTAATAAATTCGTTTATGGTGATTTCGTTTCTTCCAAAAAATGTTGCCCTTCCCCGGTGCAAAATATGTTTGCATGTTTTTGCCTTCTTGTCATTGTCATTTTAAACAACCATCTGATTTTCAGGGCAACCATCTCCCCTGACAACGCTTCAGAGGGAAGAGAATGTGCATTTTTTGCATTTACCGTTCGGTAAATATGTCAAAACTTTGCATTTATTTGTCACATTAATTTGGCAATTCTGTCCACATTTAGCACCTTTAAAAATTCTGCAACCTCATTGAAAATACAAATTCCGAAATTTAAAGATTGTTTGGAAATTTTCGTTAACCATCACTCTTGAGAAAAGCCGAACCATTTTTAAAAGTACATAATTTACGCACTTCATATCCAAAACAATTAAAACTGTGAAATAAAAGAAGGATAAAAAAGGAGCATTCAGCTTTTTAGGTAAACTTTTTACTCTTTGAATAGCTCGGAGGACATTTCGTAGCAAAGGACGACTGTCTTCCAGAAAAGAGGGTAGTTGGCAAGCCTTGTTGCATCTAACTTTCATCTGACACCCGTATTCATATTGCAATATTTTATTTAACTGATTTTAAGTTTTGAAACAGGTGCCAACTCGCTTCATAAAATATCCTATGTATTCATCGAGGTCTTATATAAAAACTTGTATAGAACTGCGTATTTGTGAATGCGATTTTCAACATTAAATAAAAAATTCACTCTTTGGATGTACGTGTACATGGCGTATGAGTAACCTTTTTTTTTAATTTATTTATAAATATTAGTAACAAGAAAAAAAAAGTGTAGTACAAATTGCACCAAATTTCTTTTCCATTTCATTGGCCATTTTTATATGAAAAATTTGTTTTTGCTTTGTTTTGGATAATAATCTTAAAAGCCTAAACTCGTTTACTGTAAAACTGTCATAACAAAATATTTTTTAGTTAAGGTTAGTAATTTGTTTAAGAACATTTGTATAGTCATAAATACGACTTGATATTAAAAATTAAACTTGTGTATATGCATCTCCAGTTTATTAATTAAATAGTATTTACAAATCGTCGTTTAAAGTACAAAACCGCGTAACTGACAATTGCTGCCAAAAATTAGATTTGCTCACACAAGCTCTTGGCTCAATCCTTATACTAGCCAGAAATGCGATTGCTTTATAAAAACGAGAACCATTTCGAAATATGAGTGTTTTTACTCTCTAGAAAATAATTTATGCAACCTCACATACGCGGTTTTGCATTTTGTTGTTTCTCGCTTGCATGCAAATTTTAATGTCTTGCCGCGGCATGCAAAAAAAAAATACAAAAAAACCGCCCATCGGGGCGACAGCCGTCTGGCAGCCTTTATATGCTCCGGAAAATGACATTGCCAATTCCTTTAAGTCCTTGCAAAAATGTTTGCAAAATTAATGTACTTTTTGAGTGATTTATTTTCTACGAAAATTACCAGCGTTTGAGTGAAAATGCCATCCTTTGCCTTACCTGCCCTTGGCACCTCGCTTTTAGCTTCAACTCGCTGAAACCTTCTTCAGTTGTTGCCGACAATTTACGCCTACTATGACGCTGTAGTGCGGTCGAAGATGCGTCTTTTTGATTAGGGTCTATGTAAATATACATAAATAAGTACATGAATATACATAAGTACTTACATTTTTCATAAGTCGCACAACGTGAACAATGACATTGAATTCGCCCTTTATTTACTGTCTGCTTGCAATATTCCCTCCTTTTCTGTGGATTTTTTGGTTGGGTTGATATAAATACAATTGTATTTATATATGTGTGGAAGTAAAACATTGTGTCGCTAACTGATGGTTTGAAATATTTCCATCTGAGTTCAATTTACCAAGGGTTTTTTAGCTGTGTATTTTTCGACTGTCGGCCGCTGTGGTATAGTGGTAAGCAGGGCGCGCTTCCACTCCGCAAAACCTGGGTTCAAGCTCTGGTCAAAGCAACATCGTAAAAAATATAAAAAAAGGTTTTTTCTTAACAGCGGTCGTCCCTCGGCAGGCAATGGCAAACCTCTGAGTGTATTCCTGCCATGAAAAACAGCTCCTCATAAAAATATAATCGCCGTTCAGAGTCGGCGTAAAACTGTAGGTCCCTCCGCTTTGTGTGACAACATCAAGGCGCACGCCACAAATCGGAGGAGAAGCTTGGCCAAACACTAACATATGTGTAAGCGCCAATCTATTATTATTATTATTATTATTTTTCGACTGTCATTTCAGTGTTTGATTATATTTAGAACCCTTTTAAATTAAACAATATTTTACATTATAGGTTCAAATCTAAAAAATAGCATATTATTTTCGATTATTTTTTCCTCAAAGATAAAAGTAAAATAAAATAGATATAAATAATATCTCTTTTTTTACAAAAACAATAAGTAAAGTTAAAATAAATAATTTAAATAATTTTAGAGTAGAGAATGGAAGTACTCTACTCTAAAATGATTTAAGTAGATGCTTTTAGTGCATATCGTCACATCAATGGAAAAAGGCCCTATTTGAAATTCTATTAGGAAATGCGACTTTTAAGCTATTCGAAAAGTAGGCCGCGTTTAAAAAAAGAAACTTTTTGAATTTTGAACTAGATGATACATATATGTATATTGAGCACCAAAAAGACGCAAATGGCAATTTTTCAAAATTTTCTCGTTGATGCAGAAATACATATTAATGCTCTAGGAGTATTTCTGCATTAAAAAGAAAATTTTGAAAAAAATTTCGTTTACGTTATTTTCGCGGATAGGGCTCGATATTTTGATAACCAACCAAATTGCTTATCAATTTGTAAGTGAGGGATGAAGGAAATCTTTATTTCCATCGAAAAATAATTATAATTATTTTTTACAAAGAATTTAAATTCACTGGGTCATTTCATGTAAAAGAGGAAAACGAAACAAATTTTAGAATTCCATTAATCGTTCCTATTTTTGTAGTAAATTTAGTAGCTAAATGACTACATATCATTGGAAACTTTTACTTCATTCTTTTATTACTTTACACCAGCCCACCGGTGAGAAGTTTGGAACATTCTTTAATATTTCTAAGGAGATTACATTATCCTAATTTTTCATGAAAACAAAAGCATATACATAATATATTCTTAACAACAAAAAAATCTGGTTTGGAAATTAACACGCAAATTCATAAAAAATAATAGCCTATTTCCAACAAAAGCTTAACTGCAGTTAAGAGTTCAGAGAAGTGCAAATAATTCCAACATGGGGGGATCGGCAAGGTTTTTTTCTGAAGTTTCGCTTTTTTCCCTACGTTTGCTTTTACTTAATAGGTGGAATTACCCCCTTCGAGTTGTAATCTCCGTTTTTCAAATAGCATAAACTGCAGTTAAGGCTTGGTGGAAATCAACTATAAAGAAGACTTTAACTGCATAGAACATTTGTAAGCAAATGTCACTTCCGAATTCGAGTTATAAAACGATCAATATACACTAACGCAACTATGGGTCAAATATATTCAGTAAACCTGCGATTTTAGTTTTTCTCTCTAGCGTTAAGATTTCTTAAAGGACTTTGAGATTTCAAAGATATGATTAATTTAAAAAAATACTTTAAAAATTCAGTGTAATGTATAATACCAATAGACCTCAGTGCCACCTAGCTGATTAAAATGGAATTATACTACAATAAGTATTTTATTTTATTTTATTGCATATTATTATTTCGAGTGAACTAATTTTTTAGAGTTTAATTTTATTAAAAAAATTCACAACTATTATTACATTAAAAAATAAATAAAAGTAAAAATTTAAAGACCTAAAAAATCAATAGAAATCATCGGATCAATTTCGCCGTTAATTTGTATTAAAATTTCCGTCTGTCTATGCTATTACATATACAAAGATATTGCACACCATTTTGCCCAGAATCCTGACAAACTGCAAAGTTTCACTACTTTTGAGTGATTTTTTCTTTTTGTTACCTAAGTTACGTGTTTCAAACTACTACAATTTCACAAAGGCAAAAGCAGCAACTGTTACCTTCTACGTTTAAATATAAATTTGCCTAATTCACAAATTGCGCAAATTACGCGAATTCATTCAGTTTACTTTATCTTTTATTTTTCTTGTTACCTTTGGCAAAATACTACCACCAAAAACACACATACACCCACGCGCAAGGAACCCAACTCCAGCTGCCACCGAAAGGGCCGCTGCCGGCAGTATTCCACAAAGCGAAAAGCAGCAATGGCGACGGCGGCATGCCTTTTACAACACACAAATACACAGCCAGACTCGGAAAGCGTGAGAGACCTGTTAACCGGCAAACCTCATTTGGTTCTTTTTTCAGCACTTTAAACCGGGTATTTGCGCCATTGTGAATGGCTGCCAACCCTCGGCTGCGGTTCGACAGGCGTGTGGAAAGGTTAAATGACGACTGCATGCAAAGGTATACAAGTTATGGGCGTTTGTGGAGCTTTTTGACGTTTGTTAACCACAGCGCAAATTCTCGGTTGTTTGCGTGTGGCGGTCACATAGCAGCGCAACAACAAAGCTGCAGCGAAATACGAAAGGCTCTCATACATAAGCGTATGATCGCGTGCTAAATTTTTCAGCAAAGATAGGTGTAGTCAATTCAAAAGGTACATAAAATTACAAAGGTGCCCCTGATGGGTTGTTTTTGGCAGAGTACTCTACTTTTACTGTGTTTCCAAATATATATAAATATATGTAAATATATGCGAAACCACCAGCAGCATGTACTTGTGCTACATACTAATGCAAGGCAGTGTAACTGTGTGGTTAAAAAATAAATGTGTATGGAAATTTAATTTTTAATTTTTGCTTAAGGCTACGGTTACTATGCATGCGTATTCTGACGAACTTTTTTTCTCACAACTTCATCGCAACAAAAAAATGCATGTTTGTTTTGTATTTTTTGTTCCGTTAGAACTAATAATCGTCAGTACAAAAGTTCGTCAGAATACGCATGCATAGTAACCGTGGGCTAAGTGTGTGTGTGACATTAAATTTTAGCAAAAGTTACCTGCTTTTGTTATAAAAAAGTTATAAAAAAAAAAATTTAAACAAGCACAAAGAAGATAAAAAAGTGGGAAAATTTGCACAAAATAGTTCACAATTTTTATATACACATTTTTTTCTATCTGTAAATATAAAAAGTATCCGTCATTTCTATAGCACGCTATTTCAAAGTGATATTGTTTGACACTTATGTTTACTTGTCTATTTTTAAGAATTTTTAATTAAAATGTAATTCATTCTCTACAAAAAAATCATATAAACCAATGCTTAAAACTTTGTAAAAATAAAAAAAATTAAATTCAAAAAATGTTCACCCAATTTTCGAACTTTTTTCGCAGAAGAGTTAAAGTATGTTTCCCAAGCTTTAAATTGGGCAACTTCGATTCTGAATAACAATTTGAAATTGTAAATATTCACTTTTCGATCACAGTTGTTTACCAAATAAATAATTTTCTAGACATGTAAATCATTTAAAGTTATAAAACTTCCAAGTTCCTATGAAAAAATGTAATTCTTTTTTCTTTCAATTTCACCCAAATTGAGACTCGAACACAATTTCAGCTGACATTTTTTTCTATAGCCAAATTGAGAAACATATCACAATTTCAAGCTGAAATTTTTTACATTTTCTTTGAATATTCAGTTTTCTAGCCCATTAAATTTTAGTCTTAAAATGTTTTTTTAAAAATTTCTAAATTAAAAATTACTGTTGATTAGTTTTTTTTTTTTCTGTCGCATTTGCTTCCATATCATATAACAAATAAACACAATTTTTTTGTATGCATATGGAAGATGACATCAACTCCTTATGCAGTCAGTGTCACAAAATATGAATACCCTGACGTTTTGACGACTTTTTTATTTATATTTTTCACAATAAATTTCTCTTATTTTTTCATGAAAATGTACTTCATTAAACAGAAAAAAACCAGCAGAATAATTTTTTTTAATTTCATATAGGTTAGGTTAGGTTACACTGGCCGGCTGATGCGCCTTACATAGACCCATTGGTCCTTTGTAGTGCCAGATGTAGGTCCGTGTTACTGCGAACTAAAGTAGTCGTCGTATAGGACATCAACGCTTTTTGCGAAGTTCAAGAGAGCCTTAATATCCAGGAGGTGTTCTAACGTCTCACTCATGCCTTCCTCCCTACACTTCCTGCATGCGTCACTGTTAGTAATGCCCATTCTGCATGCATGGGATGCCAGTAGGTTGTGGCCCGTCATTAGGCCAACAACTGTCCTGCAATCCCTGCGTGACCGTGTAAGCAAGAAATGGGTGTTTCCTTTGCTGCGATTGTACATGATCTTGGTGGTTTTGCATGTCGCTAAAGCGTTCCAACTCACCCGGATCCGGCACTTAGCTCTTTCGGAAACTTCATTATAGATCGTTTTTAGCGACTTTTGTATTTCCTGTACTGGTTCGCTAGCAAGAGGGATGGCATTTTTGGCAATTTCATCAGCTATTTCGTTGCCTAAAATGCCCTTGTGGCCTGGAACCCAGTATATATGCAGCCGTTTACCCTCGGCCGCCCTGTCTACTGCTTCCCTGCTTCTAAGAACATTTTCTGACGAAATATGATGTGAGATTATAGCCTTAATCGCCGCCTGGCTATCGATATATATATGTTGATATTTTGTATAGTGTTTCCTGCGTTGTTAGCAATCTCAGCAGCTTTCCCTATAGCGAAGACTTCCGCCTGGAAGATTCTGCAGTACTCTGGAAGCTTGAAGGGTTGTCTGAGGTCTAGCTCGGCGCAGTAGACTCCTTTTCAATTTGATTTCTTAGAAAAATTTCGAGTATGCAGTTTGGAGGCCATTAAGTTTTAGTATGAGGTGCAAGTTTCAAGTCTCTAAAAATTACCGTAGCTTTTTAAGACAACACCCTTGACAAAAAAAATTGTCAAAAATCATTTATAAAGGCTTAAAACTTGCACCTTATTATACTTACTGAATGGGCTACAAAGGGAAATTGAATTGAAAAGTTGAAAATTTCGATTAAAATTTTTTGGTATACCTTGAATTTTCCCAAGTTCTATATGAAATTATAAAATTGATTTCGCTGGTTTTTGCTGATGAATTGACTTTACTTTTATATAAAAAAAGTAAATTTTCTATGGAAAATATAAATAAATAAAATCGTCAAAACGTCAGGGTATACATATTTTTGACGCTGACTGTATATAGCACTCGTACAACTGATTAAGGTGATATGAGATTTTCTGTTATAACTCCTCCATTTATGCGGATAGGAACATGGAATTTCGTCCTATTTTCACTCATTATCAACCCAAAGTTTACAGTGAAAATTATAAAGATCGGTTCACTATAACCTATAGCCTCCATACAACTGATTGTACTCTGTAGTTCTAGAAAAATTTTATAAAATTTTCAAAACAGTATTTCTAGTGAATTTTTATAAAATGTTCAAATTTTAAATATAAAATTTTTATTCACAAAAAAACGCTGATTGATTATCTTGGGAATTTTTTCTAAAAAAACTCATTTTCATTCCGCGACTTTTAAGCCTAGTGCGACAATGGGATAACAATGGGATGTATTTTTTTTCGAATCTTTAAATGAATAAAAAACTAACAAATTTTGTCCAACTCGGGTGAAATCAAATACGTCAATCAAAAATATTAAACTACTACATCGTAGATGAAGAAATTCTCAACGTAATTGCATTTGGAAGTACTGTGCTACCACTAATGGCTTTCACGTAAGCAAATGGTTATGGTTTGCCTCAAAGTCTGATTAACTAAACGCTTGGATACTTGTACATGGCGTATGAGTAACATTATTTCGTGCTCATATTTCACCAAAAAAAAAAACAATCATTGAATTTACCAAAAAAAAATCATGAGTGATAACGTCATTGGCACTGAAGGTATGTACATATGTATGGATGTAAATGCATGTGCCGTGGTATATTGCTGTATTGAGTGTTCATTCCAGTTATTATTACATGCACCTCAATTTATTTCGTTCATTTAATGACTCGATATTGCTCAACCCAAACCTCCTCTGCGATGGTTTGAAGTTTGTGTTCTCACTCTGATGACACTTTCAAAATACTATACGATTTAAAAGACGAATGAACGCCAACAACATTAGCTACTATGCCACATTACACCACAAACTGCATACTATACAGGCTGAATACACTCTACCAACAAACTACATACATACATAATAAATATACGAGTATAATAGTAGATGGCCTAGTGCAGAAACAATAATAAAAACCAACCGTTCATATTAATTAAAAAATTAAATGATAAAAGTTGAATTGTACAGAGGAGCGTGAAAATTGTAATTAAAATGGAATTATTACTTACGTTGCACATTGTTTTTCCTATTTTCTCCCGCAATGAGCTGTCGTTTTTCACTACTTTGGCTATGATTTTCCCTTTGCCTTTGTTTTTATTTTTATTTTAGTTGCAACAATTAAACAGCAAAACGCCACCGCGTAAATGACGCTACAACGCATTTTAAAGTATAAATAAAATAATTAAATAGTCTGGCAGCTATAAAATAGCCGGGTGTGAAAGTGTACAGTTAAATTAAAGTCTGCGAACGACCATCCACATAATACTCGTATATATGTATACGCATATGTTTGGAAGTTTATACACACACTTTTATATGTACATTAGGGTGTTCGACTATTCGACTTTTTTCCTAAACCAGTTTCGAGTTATTTGAAAAAAACCCGGGTCTTAATTTTTAAATTCAGAAAAAACGGTTAGACCGGATATTTGCTTTTAATTTTTCCCGTAGGGATAACGCTTACAGTTAGTCAGTAATGAAAGCCAAAAATGGAATAAAACTATTAAAAATAAGCCTTTAATTCAAAAGAAAATTAAATGGATTAAAGTTACTCGTATTCGGATTAATAGAGAAGCAAACATTAGATCTAATAATATCTAACCCTTTCAGGACCAAGGAAACATTTTTCCCACACAGTTACCCGCCCATAAGGAAATTGTGTGAAGACTAGAAACGTAGACAAAAGTTGCCAAACATTGGAAAAAAATTAATTTAGAGCAAAACCAGATTTTTAGAAAAAAAATTTCTATAATTAATAAGTAAATTTTCAGGGAAAAATTTGGAAAAGGGGATATTTTTTAGAAAAAAATTCATCTAGGTATAGAAAAAACAATTTTTTGGAATACAAATTAAAAAAAAAATTGCAGAAAACAATTTATAGGAAAAAACTATTTGTTCGCATACTAAAAAAATATATAAGCGAAAAAGTTTTAAGGAAAAAAATTTTATAGGAAAAAAATTTAAAAAATTGCATTAAAAAATCTGTTATTTCTTTATAAATTACAAGGAATAGGCATATTTTTTTATCAGAAAAAGAAGGAATGCCTCTATTCGCTGGCTTTAACTTCAGAAAGGTTTCAAAATATAGAAAAAGGGATAATCTTAAGAAAAAAATGTATTTATAGAAACATTTTTTTTGAAGAAAAGTAATTAAAAAATATATATTTTAGAACACAAAAAAATATTTTGTTTTAAAAATATTTCTTTGTATTTTTAATAACTACAGAATAAAACTGCAAACATACATACATACATACATACAAAAAATAAGCAAGGGCGAAATAATTTTATAGGAAACAAATTTTAGGAAATTGAATTAAAAAATATTATTTCTTCATAATTTTTAGGATGATCCTCTCAAATGATTAAATACATTTTTTGTATTATAGACTTACAGCCAAGAAGGGTTAAAAGTTCTGAGATCAAATGATTTTTTTCCTTAGTTGTGAAAAACCTTAACCTTGCCTTTTTATAAATATTTTCTAAAACTTATATTTCAATAAATTATTTACTGAAATATATCCGGGTTTTTGATACTTTTTATTAAATCATTTCGCGAATCAAATCCCCAAATGATTTGCTCCAATTTTAAAAATATACGTATGCCAAAAAATAATCTTCATAGCTTGTATTTAAGACCAAGTTTGGTAAAAAAGTTCTGTTTGCGATTTCAACCATATAACTAAAAAATACAATGAATTTACAGTGAGTCTTAAGATACAGTTGTACCTATAAATATTCTAGATAAAACACCCGGTTTATTCGATAACAAAACTCGGGTTTATTCTATATTCAAAAAATTACGATTTCAAAAAAAAAAACATCCAAAAATTTTAGAAAAAATCGGCTTAACCCGGTTTGTAAAACTCGATTCAATCGCCCTAATGTGCATAGAAGGGTCCTTACCTTAAGCACTCGAATATGCAGCAAGCGCGCTTAAATATAAGTATGTGTGTATAGATATGTATGTATGTATAAGTTGTTCGCATGTTTGTATGAGCACAGTCTCATCTTTTTGTATGGATGATGAATGTCGATGCTTGAGCGGTCGTGCGAAATGAGGAAATAATGTCGGGTTTTTATTAAAGCGAGCGAGCATTCATATGTTTTATGAATGAGCTTCTTACTTTTAATTTATTTTTTTGCAATTTGTTTTGCTGTTGTTTGTTTCCTTGCTTGTTGGCCCATTTAATTCGTTTACTTTAATGATTAAATAAAAGGCTTGTCATTATCAGTACTATGAAATTTCTGTAGTCAACGGACATACATATACTATTCGGTATATTTGCGTATGTAACTGTTAATGGTCGTTAAGATTGATACACGAAAATTTATACTATGGTCTATTGAATGCAACTGAGGGTTAATTATTATCTTAATCATTTAAAAATCATATAGTTTATAGAAAAAAATCAATAACGAGCTATTACTAAATAAGTACACTTATACAATATGTTAGTGTTTGGCCGAGCTTCTCCTCCGATTTGTGGCGTGCGCCTTGATGTAGTCACACAAAGGGGAAGGATAACACCCTTAACTGTCTCCTATATCCCAAAGATTTGAGCATTTCCCTGGCAGACCAACATTTGGCGCTCTTTGAACACATTTGATTTATGTATGTAATTGTTTCAAATGAATTAGTTGTTATGCTTACCTTAAAACGATGGAATGGGATTAATCCCGCTCCCAGTATTTTAGCTTATAAACTCGGATGCCAAAGTTCACAATCATTGCCATTAATTTCGCTATTATCTAAGTCAGCTGAATGCATACACACCTGTACTACATAAATAAAGGACTAAGCATACTATACAGAGAAAACAGCAGGCACTACTATTTAATATAAATTTGGAGATCATTGGTATATAGCGGTTAAATTGTATTCAAATGGGCGTTTAATTGCTTATACAATTACCACAATTACAAAAGCCAAAGTTGAACTCGGCAGCCAGCGGAGCAGAGCTAATTTAGTTAGTAGAACAGCGACTGTAATAAATTTAATTAATTAATATGAAAATTGAGAAAAAACGGCAATCCGTTGTGTATTACCAAATGGTGTTATGAGTTAAGCTTCGTAACCGCATTTAAATAATAAGGCAGTGAAAAAAACTTTTAAGAAGAAGTGATTAGAAATACGAAATTTGAATAAAAATGAAAACATTGCCTGGATGTAGTTAATTATTGAATGCAAAAACCGGTGTCATGGCCAGCTTTAAAATATTACCACTTAAGACTAAGCTGCTAACTCCAATTAGCAAAATTTTACAGTAAAAATTTTAAAATACCCCGTTGTTACTCCGTGTACACTAAAAAAATTAACTTTTTCGCTAAAGTTTTATTGCCTTATTCATAAAAAATAAAGTAGCTTTATAAAAGGTTTATAAATTGAAAAATGTATGAAAACGTCAATTTATAAAGCTCTTTAAACCTACTTTATTTTTTATGAATAAGGCCATTAAGCTATAAATGAAAAAAGAAGTTAGCAGCATTTTTTGCTCCGTATAAAAGTAACGCGTAATTAGAGCTAGTTATATTTATAATGTTAATAAATCAACTTCTCTTTTAAACATTTTTATTAAAAGTAAATACAAGAAAGTAAGAATCATCACGGCGACTAGTAGACAATGTTGGCACTAATCGATTGATTTTTTAATCAATTTGTTAATTCGATTAAATTCAACCCGTTTCCAGTTAATCATGATTTATTTTAATCTGATTAGACGGTTAATTGTAATCGCGATTAAAAAAAATTAATTTTTAATCATTAACCCTTAATTTGATTGAGTTGGTTTGGTGATTAAATAATTTATGCCGGAATTTTCCTTTTCACACAAGGCCAGTTAATCTGGTATGGCTAAGTCGGTTTTCTTCATAAATCAAAGCAATTTGGTGGGCATTTTCATTAAGATCTATTCGAACAGACGTTTTGAAAACTAGGCTTTAATATCTCTCTGCACATGTGCAATGGGTTGTAAAAGTTCTCAGTTTATGTATTACTAATAAGAGTAATAATGTTTTTTTATATATAATATTTTTTTTACAAGCGGGAAACACAAAATAATTACTAAAACTGGTGTTTGGTTTCAAACTCGGACAAACTGGACCACTAAATCCGATTTTCTTTTTAATTAGATTAACGATTAATGATTAAAATTAATAAATCGTTATCACAACCAACGATTAACGATTAAAAAAATTTAATCATTAATCGTGCAGGTGATTGCGATTAATTAATTTTAATCGTTAATCGCGATAGAAACGACAATACTAGTCCTAAAAGCTTCAGTAGCATGATGTCCTTCAAGCTAAAATATCTGGAAAGATTAGTTTAGTTGCGCCTTCATAGGGAGGCGCTTTTATTACAACCTCTTTTACTGCTCTAGAATGTAGTACATTTATATATCTCATTAATACCTTGACCCGACCCAGTCGGAGTTCTTGGCGTTGAGTTGGACAACATTTTTTAGTTAATTTATTCATTTAAATAATACCCCAGTCACGCTCTATGGTACTTTTTGGATATGTTATTCAGGACATTTTGGATTTTGGTGTGCCCCAATTAAATCTTGTTTCCCGTTTTTATGCCAAAACATTATTATTAACCCCAAGAAAAAGAAACGTAATTACTTCTTTCACATTTGCATTGTGTTACTGTTCAATTCATTCATCGAACCATATGTAAAAACCCAGAGAAATTGGCATTTCTTAACCATTCCTTTCTATATATTTTCGTTTTTCGCTATGAATACTTTTGCTTTCGCTAACCTCTTGAAGGTCATTGTTACGATTATAATTCAAAATTAAAAACTCATTTAACCATGAAATTTCAAGTAAATACTCACACACAAACAATAACATTTAAACAGCAAGTGCTCCCTGCGCTTCTTAGGGTCTGAGGCCGCAGTACTGCGGAAGGTATCGGAAGAATAATAGTAATTCGATGGTTAAACCAGTTATGTTCTACATACAAACATTGTTGTTGTGTGTATGTACATCGATTTTTAAATCACATTTTTAGGCGCACAAGCGCACCTTCTTGTCCACATAAGTTTGCGGGTGTTCCTATGTAGATGTACATATGTATATGGTAAATATAGGCTAAGAAAAGTGTTTAAAGTAAACGCACACACACACTCATACATTCGTATATACCCTGTAGGGAAACCCCGAACTGATGATACAAATTTATAGTTCGTACCAGGTCTTTATTTCCAAAGACTAACCAGTCCGATACTAGCTGGTAGATATCAGTTCAGTGGTACTTGTTGAAAAACTATTTTATTTTACTTTTTAAGACTACATACATATCGCTAGCTACATATATATCACAAGCTAATGCCGATTTCGTTTCTACCGAAAAATGCAACCTTCTCTTTGCCCTCTACGCACAAACACTAAGAAGAAGGCGATGAGAAGGCAGGGACCTTCTGTCATTTAACCAATAATAGCAAGCATCTTTGCAAACTCAGCTACAGTCAAAGGTATGTAAACGTGTTTTCAAATACTAAATTTTTAATTACATTCATTCAAACCAATTTGATTTCAGATTGAAAACAAATTTCTTGGCAAATAATTAAAAATCGCTACCATAGGAAAACCAAAAAGACTGTGTTCGAAAACATCATGTTACTCTTTGGGTCTGTCGATTTTAGCACTGGTTCGGAACTATAGAAAAAGGGATCCAGAGCGAACTAGATCCCATCTGTCGAATTTAGGACTGGTTCCGAACTATATAAAAGGTAATGCAGGTGAGACAATTTTCAATTCCTATGACATAGCCGCGTAAAATTCGCCAGTTGTTTGCACGCAAAAGAGTTCAATCGCGAACCAGTAGTGGGTCTAAATGTACTAGAAGAGCACCATTTCAGAACTAGAGATTCTCCCCACAGGGTACGTACCATACATACCTACCTTCAAATATTTATCTCTATACTTTCATCTAATCAACAATTGTGATGAAGGCTGGATAACAAATTTTAAGAATAGAAAATTGCTATTGAGTGCAACATCAACAACTCGTTTGTTCGCCGGGAGCTAAGTAACAGAAATGATTTATGCCAACCCACTTATATAGACACCTACAAACTGTGTATGTACATACATGGATTCATATATATGTACATATTGGGTCATATGAAAGGCCGCCGCGGATTTTCGTGTAAATTTTTGAACAAAATGCTCTTTATTGAAAATCAATTTTAACCAAGTACATGCACACATACATATTGCCCTTTATTATCTACACCCTTTTGCCATTTTTCGGGTAGCTTCATAATTCCAACAGGGTGAACTTATGTGGTTAACGGCTAATTTATTTTCGGTCGGAAACAAATGGAAGTCAGACAGCACAAAGTTCGGGCTATACGATGGTTGGTACTCCTTTTCGCTTGGCCAATTTTGGCCGCTCTTTCTTGATTTCTTCGTCTAAATAGCCTAGTTGTGCTCAGTAGAGGAGCGAATTGGTCGTTTTGCCATGTTGTAGCAGTTTATAAGCACAATTCCCTTCCAGTTTCATCAAACAATAAGCAAAACCTTGTTTGCCGTTAATCCAGGCTTTGAAGCCGATTGTGGAGGGCCATCGGTCTTTGACGATGCTCACTTGCGTTGCTTATTCTCTTATTCAACATATTTTTCAGCGGCCGTAAATACTCGATTCCAAATGGTTCAGATTGACGAAATGGGAACATAAAGCTAACGTACATAACGTTCATTGCGTCACCGCCACCATCTTATACTTTCACCTATAGTGACAAAAATTCGCAGACACTTTTCATATGACCCTATATTTCAAAGTAAACTAGCAGCGCCACAAGCCAAACTTATTGTCCAATAACATCTTGCCCTAAAATTCAGTTGTGCACACACTTTGTGGTCACAATCCGAATTCACTTGATAAAGCACTTACACTGAATGGCCTAGAAGTTGAATATAGAAAACGATTTGGATTAATTTAATGCAGAGGTGAGTATTTTTTTCAATGGCTGGTCACTTCTTTTCTTTCGAGTTGATTGCATAGCTGTCTTATGCCAGCAACAGTGCTATTCAAGAAATAGCCTTGAAAGAAAAATCCGGTGGACCGTATGGAGTATCACTAGGTCAATGTTTCTAGGCAATTGGATTTTTTGTTGTTGTTTTTTTTTTGTTTTTTTTAATATAAAAATGTTTGAACCCAAAGCTATGAGGCATAAGTACTTTATTACTTTATCATTAGTGGAAGAAAAGAAAGTGAAATTAAGACAACAAAGAGTGAGCGTTCATATTTGTTATTTTCCCTTCCAGCACTATGAGCTAGTTATCATCTCATAGAAGTGAATATGCTTTATGTTAAGAAAATTCTACAAGATTAAAAGAAGTCTAACTACAGAGGAAAAGGGGACGTGGATGGTATAAGCTTTGGCATCACTTTCAGTAAGGATTCCCTTCCTAGAGTTCTTAAAGTATGAATTGATTTTAACAAGCGGTGGAAATAAGTACTTGAAAAGAACTGGAACACTACTCCTTACTGTGTACCTAAAGATTACTGCAACGCCTTCTAAAATCCCAAATCGTAGGGCCCGTTAATAGATATGAGTTTATAGATATGTAGATTTTCCAGAAACACTCTAAAGCGAACATCTGCAGGTAGTGAAACATTTATAAAAGTATTGAAGGTTGTAACTTCTACCAAGAAAAATATTCTCATAGAAATTATGCAGCGCTCGGAGGAGACATATACTACGAATACACCAAAAACAGGTAAAACGACGGCTGAACAAACTTAATCAGTATTATCCAGAAAAAAGCTTTACTCAGTGCCAAACCGTAGTAATTTACTGAATAGATTGGATGTAACAAAACCACAGACACTCCCACCCTAAAGATCTTTTATTTCGCAATGATGAATTCCAAACCCCGACAGCGTAATATCCAGCGATAAGCGATTCCACCGTGGTTTAATGCAAAGTTTTCTATCTTAGCTGGGCCAACGCTGGACAATCAAACAGAATGATCTCCGTTGCCTTTTAGTCTTCAGTACAAACACGGCATTCCGTATGCGTGGTCAAGGCAAGTGACAGCCCTATTCAAAGGATGTATGTCCTTTCGAGCGAAGAGATAGTCAAAAAGCGTTCCTAATTTACTACTCGGTAACTGTAAGCATGGATAGACGATGAGCCTTCTCTAGCCAGTTCATTGGCGACCTCATTCCCTTCGTTTCCTTTGATCCCTTTTTGACCTACTGCCCAGCACAGTGTGACGTGTTTGTCGCTTCCAAAAGTTAAGAAGTGTGAAATCATTCATTGTCATGTACATATATTTTATTACATTCAAGTGAACGGTGCCACCCACATCTCGGTCATTGAATTGGGAAATCTTGTTTTGTCAGACTTACTCTAAACACCACAGCAGGCTGAAATATTCGCCTCATATTATTCTCGCCTAAATCGCTCTGTACAATCTGTAAATTTATGCACTATACATACATACATTTTTGTGTATGAAAACTTATTTACAATGTAGGTCTGTATATACCCTTTATCCTGTGGACCCTACTTTTAATTTTTTTTTTCTTTTTTGGATTTCACAACACTTTATGGGGTGATGTGCTCGGACAGCTGTTCTAAATCAACGCAATTCGCATGAAATTGAAACTAAAGTAAATGCAACTACCATAAATATATATGTATAAATGTATGTATGTATTAGGATCCCGGGATCCCGGACTTTTTAAGGTCTCGAAAATCCCGGGATTCTTGGCAAGTAATCCCGGGATTTTCGGGATTTGTAATTTGCACTGATGGCAATAATAGAAAAGCCTTTTCTTGACCAGTATTCGCTATGTTTCTATTTTTATTTAATAATTGTTATACATATAACACCGCGCGATAGTAAAATATTTGCGAAACCATAGGGCAAATATAATAAAATTGCGTTTTTTAGTTTTTCACTCTGACGTCAGTAATTCAAAAATGATTTAAACAATTCAGGGAAATGTGCTTAGAGAAGAAGTATGGGTATAAAATTAATGAGGAAATCCTGTAGAATTTAAACAGATTCAAGTTTCTGGTGCAGAAGGGCTGGTAAATACTGAAAATGTCATTTTAAAATTTTATCCTTGAAATTTCGCAATATTTGTTTTTGAAAAAATTATATGTTAAGGGCTTATATAAACTCGATAACATCCTCGAATTTCGTTCTTCTAATTTTGTCAGCTTAAAAATTACCTATTCATCCTTGTAAGTCCAAAAAGTGTAAATTTTTTAAATTCCAAAGAAATTTCCTATTGCATTTGTTACCCATATTTTTATTCTACATTGCATTGATTTTTTTTAACAATTTTTGGAATTAATCATATCTTTGAAATTGCAAAGTCCTTCAAAAAAAATCCTGTGGTCAGAGACAAAAATAAAAGCGCCACTTTAAATAAAAAAGTAGGTTTCAAACACATTTATTTATTATCTACTAGCGGTACCCCGGTGTGCTTCTCTACACCAAATATTGAAAAATTAATGAAAAATCCTGCACGCCGTACTTCCTTTTGTTGGGAGTGCTCCTCAACATTTTGCGATCTTCTTTGCGATAACATAATGTTCGCAAGACGTGTACGTCGGCCTATCNCTATACCAATTTCCAGTAACCATCTGCATGATAGCGTGAATATGCCGTAAAAATTTGGTTGAATTCGGTGAAGCCGTTCTCAAGTTATAAGCTCACACCAAAAACGTGTACATATTTTTATACATAAGATACATATGCCACGCCCCCTTTTCCAAATTTGGGCAAACTCCACATAAAATATCTGCATGATGGCCCGAATAAGCTATATAAATTTCGTTGAATTCGGTGAAGCCGTTCTCAAGTTATAAGCTAACTCACTAATTTTTATATATAAAATAGAGGCGCCACGCCCCCTTTTCCGAATTCAAGCAAACTTCACGTAAACCATCTGCATGATAACCCGAATATGCCGCATATATTTGGTTGAATTCGGTGAAGCCGTTCTCAAGTTATATGATCACACCAAAAACGTTCACTTATTTTTATATTTTAGTTAGTATGGGTGGTGCCACGCCCCCTTTTCCGAATTCGAGCACCCTTCGCATAAACCATCTGCATGATAGATCGAATATGCCACATAAATTTGGTTGCATTCGGGGAAGCCGTTCTCAAGTTATGAGGTCACACCAAAATTGTGCACTTATTTTTATATATAAGATTTCATGGTAGGAGAGCTTCTCAAACAATGTGGAAGCAATTTTTTCGATTCAAGTTGTTGAAAAGTAATGAATATCTAAATCCCGGGACTAATCCCAGTTCAAGTAAATTGATAAGATAAAGTAAATATTGCATCAAAATATATAAATATTGCTGTCAAAAGAAAGAGGTGAAAATATTTTTGTGGAAGGTTGTCTCTCCCTCTCACAACGTCTAAAACTATTAATTAATACTTTCATATTTTTAAAGTAGGCAGTTTTTCAAATTACAAAAAAAAAGGATTTCCGCTTTTTATGGAAAATAAATAAACGATATTTGAATATATTTTGTGAAGAAAGTGCTCGATATGTTGACTCCAGCTATAAGATTATAAATTAAATTTCCAGGAGAAAGTCGATACTTTACCTACTTTCATAAAAACTAAAGAATGCTTCATAAACCGAAATTTTGGTTTTGAAAATCTCACTTCATAAAGCAGTACTTTGCTCATAACTAAAAAAGAAATTGGAATTGGCTTAAATATATCTCATCAATTTTGACATTTTTAGGGCCGGTTTCTCATATATATATATATATATATTTAAAGGCTGCATTAAAATGTGTCTAAAGTAAAGCCTTTAATTATCTATTTTAAATTGGATTGGAAATATTTGAAGGAGCTAAAATAACGCAACGATCCAATATTGATGTATCCAAAGAATTTATAAATGGCGGAACGGGATTTATCGCAGAAATTATCTGGCCAAGTTTTAGACGAGATCAAATGTATGCAGAAATATACCATTAATACGAGCGAATTTTGGAAATGAAGGCATACATGTCATACTACATTGGCATCAACAGAATATAAGATGCAAGGTAGTACTGTGGACTACGCTGTTGTATACCTAGGATCCAAGGTATTCGCAACTGGCCTTTGTCGCTCTTAGTAGAGTTATCTCGCTAGAACGTCATCGGATAGAGGAATTGGATAGCTCGAAACTTACTGGATATAAGTCATGTCGTAACGATGCATTCAAAGAATTAGGCAGAATGGGAAATATACAGACAGAATAATATTGATTGCGAGATTTCAAAAAACTAAAAATACGCATTTATTACAAGAACTACATAAAAGGTATAAAATAATTTATCGATGAAGCGATTCCGTTTAAGAAGAATAGGAAGTTCCCTATCTATTTAATTAAATTTCCCTATAATCCTAATTTAAGCTAGTTTAAAAAGTTAAATTAAATCAAGGACGAAATATTAGCTCAACTAATGGAGTGTGATGTGGCTGGAGACTTTTTGACAACGATTTTTCATAGGTATGGTAATTCCAGAAGCACAGTTTAGCCAATACCAAAGTTCTAAGATCTTCGCAATCTCAAAACGAATGAATAGCAAAAGTAAGGGCATTCATACATCTACATAAATACCACAATTCGTCCTAAATCTGTGAATTTAGTGCCTACTATAATATATATATATTATATATTTAAACAACGAACTGTACAATCAACGCGCTGCACAATTTGGCATTTATTCCATTAAACATTATTGATATGCCAACTACAATCGACAGTTCATAAAATAAATGAAACTCGCCCCAACTTAAATTCGCATATCCGTGCCTTTCTTCGTTGGGACCTAAAATTGTATAACCGTTACCAAATAAACGTATATGTTTAGTATCCTAAACAAAGCTTCATTCCCCCTAATGTTTGCACTTAATCGGTGCTCAACTTTTTTGATAGGTAATTTGTAAATCCCTCTTTCAGCAAGTTTCAATTGATTTCACACGGCCAGCAGCCGTCAGTAGCGCCAAAGTATGCTCACCTTTGTTAAATGTTTGCATTGAAGAAGACTGGGGTGAAATAACGAAACAAAATAAAAAACTTAAGCCAGGCATAGATACGATTAGTCATTCATAAACGATGCATTCATAACCTATGTAAGGATCTCAAAGTTTGTATGCATGTACATATGTTAGGGCGGGATATTTTTTGTTACTATGCGCGTATAGCAAAGCAGGATTCTATGTGTAATTCTAAACAAATTTGCCGAAGAAACCATGGTTCTAAAATCAATTTGGAGTTTACCAAACTGCAAAAATATGTTCCCTAGGAAATGTGAAAATATTCACTGTTGCGCCCTCTGGTGGAAGTTTTAAGAAAAACATAAGCGCAGAAATGGATTCCACATACCAAAAAGGCGCTTATAGTGTGTTTTTATACAAAATTTAAGCACTTCTTTACGACACTACAGCAAAATGCTAAAAAACCTATTTTCGCAATTTAGCAATCTTTAAATTGATTTTAGACCCATAGTTCCTTCGGCTAATTTGCTTAGAATTACACGCAGAATCCTTCTGCGCTATATGCGCATAGTCGAAAAAAAATATCATACAAATTGACCCGCCCTTATGTATGTGCGCATACATTGCCTTCTATAAAGTTTTATCCTCTCAGTTGTGCATATTAGTGCATCGAAGTGGGCGCTGTATTCACCGGCGTTTGTGCGTTGCTATTTATAAGTGCAACAGAAACAACAACAACAGCAGCAGTAAATTACCAAAAAGGGGTTAGCGAACGAGAGCACCTTATTTCCACTGCCGCTGAATATCCATGACTTTGGCAGTGAGCAGTTTAAATTTTTAAAGATGTGCATATGGGTGTTTCCATACAGCCGTACGCGACATTCGTACGCTTATAGAGTAACGTAAATCTATCAAAAATAGAAGTTACAGAAAAAAAAGATTAAGGTTATGTTGCAACCAAAGGGTACTATGTTTGAGAAAAAAATAAGCAAATAAAGCATAAATAATGTACCTTTACAATCCTTCCATTTTTTGATAGAAATTATCTCTGGTTAGTTTTTATTAAAAAAAATTATAATAACGTACGCGACAGATTTTTCCCCCATACAATATTTTTACTAGTAACACATACTAAATTAAATTTTTTCAGTTCTTCTCTCCACCGTTTCGCGTTTTTAAAACCTTTTTCCGCCATCTGAATACGAAACTTAAAGTTATAAAGCCGTTTGAATTCATTTGCTTGCATTTTCGGTTTACATTTTCATGGAAACACGCATATATGCGAAAGTCTGCGAATCATGGGAGTTTTTCTTTTCTTTAAATATTCCTAAACTAAGCTAAATAATGTACCTTTACAATCCTTTCATATTTTAAGAGAATTTATCTCTGGCTAGTTTTATATGTAAAAAAAACAATAACGTACGCGACATAACGTACGCGACAATTTTTCTCGTAAGTAATAAAATGTATTTATTGAGAACTCTTCTCGCCACCGTTTCATTGTTTTACAACTATTCTAAATAATTTAAATGGAAAATTTGCAATTAACATTGGTTTTGATGTATTTGATTGAAATTTTCGTACTTACAATAACGTATGCGACAAACTTTAAAGGGTAATAAAATATATTTTTACTTCGGTTGGAAAGAAAATTTTACTGTATATCTTTAACTGGAAGAATTCTCGCTTAAGAATTGTAATCTGCATTACCTGCGACTGCCAATATACAAATGACATAGACAAACAATGTTTTTGCATAACGTACGCGACATTAGAATACTATCAGAAGCAAATAAAAAAATTACCGTTATTCGAGCTCTAACTTCTCCTTTTTCTCATTTTTATAGTTAGTTGTTATTGCAAATTTGATTTTAAGATGTAATTGTAATGTTTCAAATCTCTTAATTTAGTTAATAGGAAAGATAAAATAGTTCATTTCATTAGAGAAAACTGAGTCGAAGAGACATTTAGTTTTACTCTTCCATTTTTGAGTTTTAAAATTCCAATAAGCTGAAATACTTCTATAATGTAAAAATTCTAGTATTTTTCTCTTATTTATTCGTCTTAAAAACCCTTTTTAGTTGTTTTTATTTTTTCAGTCCTGGTTGACATTTTCATGGAAACACCCATATGTACATATGTAAGTACATACATATTACATATCGCCACTTGGAATTCAAAAGGCCGTAACTAACAAAATCATGTTTTTTTTTTACATAAAACGGTGTGTGTACTTGTAATTCGATGAAATACATCACAATCAAAAAAAAATTAACTTTGTATTTTTGGCTAGTTATTGCATTTTAGCATATATGTATGTAATCTCCTATATTGGCAGTAAGAGCTAGTACCGTCCGAAAACACTACAGTACAGATATATCAATAAACACGTACGAAAGAAAAGGAACTCATACGTTTATAAATAAACATGTACACAACACATATACAAAAACGGCACTCAAGTACACAAACGGTACTAGACTGTCTCGCTTTGATTTCGGAATGCTTACACATTGAGAAGTTAGTTTACTGCCAATATAGAAGTATTACATATATGCATTTTAGTTAGCGATAGGAATGTATGTACATATATATGTATATATATATGTGTATTCCGAATTAAATGTTGCTTCTGTGACATTTGTGGAACTTGTTGCAACAGCAATGTGAATTTTCGAAATTATCCTTTCTAGGTATGTGTGGTATTCATGGAGTGGAGAGCACTTTTGCTACTCACGAAAGAAGGAATGCCACTCAGAGTAACGTGGAATATGTTATCTTTGTTTATAGTATACGATTGCTAAAACTTTTACGATATCAACTGCAATTGGACGCTATGTTAATGGGACTTTATGGGCAACCTTTGTGCTATTCAAGTATTATTTTATAGCCCCTTTTTGTCGATACAAAGTTATAGCCACAATGTGGAAAACATTCTACAATATTATTTCCGAATTTATGCTTGTGTATGCCAAATGCCAAGATGCGCGCAACATTTTGGTGGAAATACACTTAATTACGTTCAAAGGATGTTGGGCAACCAAAGAGATTATATGGATACAAATGTTTACTTGTCAACGCAAGATGTTGCTTGTAGCTCATTCAATCTGACACAAGTTTTAAGTTTGCCCTGGAATAATTCCCCAGCGCATATCTCAATTCGACAGGAAATATTTTTAATTAATTACAAACAATTGACACTTTTATTTCCGTTCTTCGTATCAGAACAGAAAAAATAGTGCTTTCAAGCGAAGAAAATTATTTAAATAATTTCAGGGTGAAGTCGAACGCTGCAACTAGTCAATTTCGCGTTATAAATTGTTTTTGCCTTCTTATTAAGTTGGATCAAACACGGGCATACATAGCGTATGAGTAATCAAATTTCTTGCTCTTATTGCGTACTAGACATCGGCATGAGTCAAATCAAACTTCCAGCCAAAAAGAGTACAGTAGATTTAGATATGCTAAATACTTCATATTGAAATATTCAAAAGGCTAAATGGTTAATTAAACACGTCCGGCGTTCTCGCTATCAAATATCGAGTGTCTCTTTAATTCGCTAACTATTTACAATATGGTATCCTGGGCGGTCCTGCCTTAAGGACCAGACCCATTACTCTGTCACTTATGATATAAGCGCAAATAACCGTATGCCTAGTTTACAAAAGTTTACTTTTACTATCGCTACCTTAATTCAAATGGAAGAATGCGAATGAATGAATGGCAAATATTCAAATCATTCCAAATCATTTTGCAAGGCGAATTCAAATAAAGTGGTGTTGTTTCATCAGCTGTGAATGGTGCGTGCTGATCAAAATTTTGTATTTCGCTAGCGAGTGAGGGAAACGTGAGAGTATTTGTATTTTTTCTACATTTGCTCCTTCGGGGAAGAATAGCTGAAATTGGACAGCGTCCCACAAAAAACAAAAACAAAATACATGTAATTTTTGTATTTGTAGAATCGATACCGACTTATATGAATTTGCCTTGCTCATTTTGGTTATCGCTTTTTTCTACAAACAAGTTTGTTTTTAAAAAAAATTTGCTGGTATGTAAATATGAACGCCTGGCACTAGTGCTCGACCGCAGTTGGAATTTTTGCCGAAGCCGAAGCCTAATATTAGGTACTATTCAAAATTCGGCCGAAGCCGAAGCCGAATATTAAAATTAAGTTTTACTACGTTTCAAAAATAATAAGTCTTGTGATTTTGCATATTAAAGGGCTGACATAGTAAAAGGCTTGGACTGCAGATATGCTAAGAGGTTTTACTTTTTTGAAAAGGGATGCCACCTTCCAAAAAAAAAATTTAATTCAAATTATTTAAAAAATAAATCAATTTACCCAAAATGGGTATCAATGGTTTTAAAAAGCTTTGTTTCTTAACTGAACTATACGAGGGTTTTCACCTGTTTAAAAAATCAGTTCAGTTTGAACGCAAAGAATAATTTTGAGATGTTGGAAGAGGGTTACCACCTGTTTAAAAAGTTAAATTCAAATGATTTAATAAGTTAAATGAATTATTTAAATATGGGTATCCAAGGCCGTATTACATACAGTGGTAAAAAAATTATAACCGAACCACTTTTTGCCAAGTTTTAACGTATTATATTTGTTGTTATTGAACTTTTGTTTTATTTAAAAAAAAAATATAGTTCGTTCTTTAACAAAACCCGTGGAAATTCATGTTTCCAAATTTGAGCAGTCCACTTGCAATGGCGCTATGTAAATTTTTTTAGATTTTTAGTTTTTGGTGAGTAACGTACCAGTATTTAAAGTAGTTTCATGCCCACTAACAATACAGTGCAAAATATTTTTATTTTCTGAAAAAAATAGCATCAAATGTTAACTACTATTGCAAAAGTCGCTATAATACTTATTTATACACTTTCAAAAGTCTCCATCTTCTGATGAACTTAGAAAACTGCAAGAAAACGTGGTAGTTTCGGTGCCTAGTGGAAGGCGTCGTAAAAAAGAAGCAGAACAATCTTCATGGAAGAGCGAACGCGAAAAGCAAAAAAAAAATATAGCTATGTAAAAGTTACTGTTTCAAAACTCGCCTTATTCAATTTTTATATATAAAATTTGCAAAAACTACCACATTGCCATATTGTTTTTTAATGTTATTAGGCTCTGGTTTATCCAAATTTTCAGATAATAAAGAGAAATATACAATTTGGATGTTACTTGTTGTTGTAGACGTTTTTTTTTTATTTATGGATCACTATTATAAAATCACATAACGCTGTTTGCAAGTGGACTACTCATTTGTGCAATATTAAAAAAAAAATCAACAAACTTTCGTACAAATTCTAAAAAATCAATCGACATTTTTAGCCATTTGAAACGTGTACTTTATTCTACTAGAATTCAATGGCCTACAAAACTGCATACTCACAATTTAATTAAAAAACTCGAAAGTTTAACGAAAATTTGTAGAATTTTTTTTTAATTGCATAAATTTTTAAGGCAGTGTCACTCGATTGGTACATTTGTACAGATTTGTAAATTTTTATATTTGGCTATTGGTAAAAAAAAGTGGGAAATTTTTTTTTGCGTTCAAAAGATTGGTACAATACAGCGATGTTCTATTGAAAAATTTCAATAAATTAATTTTCGTGATTGGGATAGTGAAAAATATTTTGGGTGTTCAAAAAATTGGGATACGATTTACACCAAATTTTAGCAAATACCCAATCGTGTGACCTGTAAACTTGTATTTATACGGATGTTGGTAAAGAACGAACTATAAAAAACTAACCGAAATTAAATAACGTCAAAAATAATATTTTAAAACTTGGCAAAATTTGGTGCAGATATAATTTTTTCGACTACTGTACATAAGTTGGCTATGATTACTCGGCCGTGCTATCATAGTAGCACAATGCCACTCATATTTGACTTACAAACAAACTACGGGCAGGAATTTCAAGATTTCAACCCTGTTTTTATGAATTTATGCCACCTGTTTGAAAGGACTAATTCAATTAACTAATACAAAAAGTATATAAAATACCTGGAAAGGCTTGCAGCGTTTGGATCAGCAAGTGTGTCTGATCGGGACAATCAGAGTGGTGGAGTGGTGGAGTGCAGTGTGTCGAATACTGCAAAACAGGGAATGGCTGGTCAAAGCGAACAACAAGAGAATGACGTGATAAATGTTATAGAAGCTCTGACATCGAGAAACGTAAAATGGAATGTTCGATAACTTTCGATAAGAACCTACTAGTAGTGTTGCTTTGAGTTCGAGCGCAGGTGCAAGAATTGTAAATTGTTATAATTGCCTTAACAAGTATTGTACAATAAATTTAAATGTACTGTAATTTGGTAATTTTGAGCGTTTATTTAACAATCCAGTGAAACGCACCTGAAGGATTTAGGAAATCTTTCAAGTGTTCAAGGATAATCGTGACATTATTACATACCTATATATAAATTATTTTAAAATAAAATAAAACTGTAGGTCCCTCCCCTTCACCATCAAGGCGCACGCAAAAAATCGGAGAAGAAGCTCGATCAAACACTATCATATTGAGGTTGTTCACACTTGACTGGTTATCAGGTTATCTGGTTAAAAATTATTATTGTGTAGTGTATTTTATTGTTGTAAACTGAATAAAAAATATAATCACACAATCACATAACCTGATAACCAGGCAAGCGTGAACAACCTCATTGTGTAAGCGCGAGTCTCTTATGCAGGCCGAAATTTTTACACTTTTCTAAGAGCTTTTTATGCGCGGAATCTGAATCCGTAATCAGTTTTGCTCCATTAGCTCATGTTGTCGAGATAATCGAGTCCAAAGTTTGCGAAAAACACGTTTTTTTACTACAATCGTGTAAGAATTAATGGGGATTAATAGGGCTTATTTTTTATTATTATTTTTTTTTGCTGTGTTGAAAACTAGACAAAATTTATACGGAATCTTATTCCTAAAACCAGGCAGGAAATTCAATTCAAATATAAATCAGTATGTAGTGTATATATCTATCAGTATCAGTGTGGGAATGTGACTCAAGCAGATTTTGCACATTACGTCGTTTGGTACGTTCGTCGCAACTATCGAAAGATTTTAGTGGTCTTCCAGCATAAGAAGTTGTCGGCTATTGCTCTATATTCAAGTTTTCTTCATCCTGCTCTCCAAAAATAATAATTTCTTTAAGCCAGTCTTCATTATTCTTTAAGAATCTGCAATGGAATCAAATGCTGATAGTAAACCAACAACAACAAAGCTTTCAATTAACCTATCTTCTTGTTCCCTATCAATGTGCATTTTTTTTAATTTTCGACATAACTGCGCTAATTGTATTCCTAAAAGAATGACTTCCTTTTCTTCTTCTTCTTCTTAATTGGCGCTGTAACCGCCTAAGCGATTTTGGCCGAGTCCAAAACAGCACGCCAGTCATTTCTCTTCTGTGCTAACTGACGCCAATTG